>NW_027523453.1:0-54874 GCF_052094955.1 Ictidomys tridecemlineatus | reverse complement strand
GCACCCCAGTTTCAAAACTCTGCTCTCTGCTACGATACTTCTGGACCCCAGTCTTTAACCTCTCCTCTCTGTAACAGTCCTTCTGAACCACAGTCTTCAAACTCTGCTCTCTGTAACATTCCTTCTCCAACCCAGTCTTTAACCTCTGCTTTCTGCAAGTGTCCTGCGGCACCCCAGTCTCCAACCTCTGTCCTCTGCAACAGTCCTTCTGCTCCCCAGACTCAAACATTTGCTCTCTGTAACTGGCGTTCTGCACGCCAGTCTTCAAACTCTGCTTTCTGTATCAGTCTTTCTGAACCTCAGTCTCAAACCTCTGCTCTCGCATCTATCATTCTGCACCTCAGTCTCCAACCTATGCTCTCAGAAACAGTTTTTCTATACCGCAGTCTCCAAACTCTGGTCTCAGTAAGTGTCCTTCTGCACCCCAATTTCCAACCTCTGCTTTCTATAACAGTCCTTCTGCACCTCAGTCTTTAAATTCTGCTCTTTATAACAGTCTTTCTACACCTCAGTCTCCAACCTCTGCTCTCTGTAACAGTCCATCTGCACCTCAGTCTCCAAATTCTGCTCTCTGTAACATCCTTCATAAACCCAGTCTCCAAACACTGCTCTCCAGAACAGTCCTTCTGCACCCCGGTCTCCAACCTCTCCTCTCTGTAACAGGCCTTCTGCACGCCAGTCTCCAAACTATGCTCTCTTCAACGATCCTACTGCACTCCAGTCTCCAACCTCTGATCTCTACAACAGTCCTTCTGCCCCTCAGTCTAAAACCTCTGCTCTCTGCATGATCCTTCTGCACCCCAGTCTCCAACATCTACTCTATGTAACAGGACTTCTGCACCTCAGTCTCCAACCTCTCCTCTCTGTAACAGGCCTTCTGCAGGCTAGTCTACAAACTCTACTCTCTGTAGTAGGCCTCGGCACCCCAGTTACCAAACTCTGCTCTCTGCAATGATCCTTTTGCACCCCAGTCTCCAACCTTCCTCTTTGCAATGATCCTAGTGCAACCCAGTCTCCAACCTCTGATCTCTGCAACAGTGCTTCTGCACCTCAGTCTCCAAATTCTGCTCTCTGTAAGATCCTTCTGCACCCCTGTATCCAACCTCTGCTCTCTGTAACAGTCCTTCTGCATCTGAGTCTCCAAACTCTGCTCTCTGTTACAGGCCTTCCACACCTCAGTCTCCAACCTCTGCTCTCTGCAACTGTCCTCTGCACCCCAGTCTCCAAACTCTGCTCTCTACAACAGTCCTTCTGCACCCTAGTTACCAACATCTGCACTCTGCAACAGTCCGTCTGCAGCCCAGTCTCCAACATCTGCTCTCTGCAACAGTTCTGCACCTCAGTGTGAAAACTCTGCTCTCTGCAACTACCTTTCTGCACCCCAGTCTCCTACCTCTGCTCTCTGTAACAGTCCTTCAACACCTCAGTCTCCAAACTCTGCTCTCTGTAAGACCCTTCTGCAGCCAAGTCTTTATACTCTGCACTCTGTAACAGTCGTTCTGCACAAAAGTCTTTAAACTGTGCTCTCTGTAACAGGACTTCTGCACCCCAGTCTCGAACCTCTGCTCTGTGTAACAGTCCTTCTTCACCCCAGTCTCTAAAATCTGCTCTCTGCCACAGTCCTTCTGCACCCCAGTCTTTAACGTCTGCTCTCTGGAACAGTCCTTCTGCAACCCAGTCTCAAAACTCTTCTCTTTGCAACTATCCTTCTGGACCTCAGTCTCCAACCTCTGCTTTCTGTATCAGTCTTTCGGAACCCCAGTCTTCAACTTCTGTTCTCTGTATCTATCCTTCTGCACCTCAGTCTCCAACCTGTGCTCTATGTAAGAGTTCTTCTGCACCCCAGTCTCCAACCTCTTCTCTCGATAACAGTCTTATACCGCAGTCTCCAAACTCTGCTCTCTGTAAAGGTTCTTCTGCATCCCAATTTCCAAACTCTGCTTCCTATAACAGTCCTTCTGCACCTGAGTCTCCAAACTCTGCTCTCTGTAACCGTCCTTCTAGACCTCAGTCTTCAACCTCTGCTCTCTGTAACAGTCCTTCTGCACCTCAGTCTCCAACCTCTGCTCTCTGTAAGATCCTTCAGAAAACCAGTCTCCAAACTCTGCTCCCTACAGCAGTCTTTCTGCACCCGAGTTTCCAACATCTCCTCTCTGTAATAGGCCTTCTGCACGCCAGTCTCCAAACTCTGCTCTCTGAAGCAGGCCTTCTGCACCTCAGTCTCTAACCTCTGCTCTCTGCAACGATCCTACTGCACCCAAGTCTCCAACCTCTGCTCTCTGCAATGATCCTACTGCACATCAGTCTCCAACCTCTCATCTCTGCAACAGTCCTTCTGCACCTCAGTCTTCATCTTCTGCTCTCTGTAACAGGCCTCAGAGAGCAGAAGACTGAAGACTGAGGCTGCAGACAGGACTGTCTGCACCCCAATCTCCAACCTTTGCTCACTGGAACAGTCCTTCTTCACCTCAGTCCCCAAACTCTGCTCTCTAAGATCCTTCTGGACCCCAGTCTTCAAACTCTGCTCTCAGTATCAGTCCTGCAACTTAGTCTCCAAACATGCTCTCTGTAACAGTTTTTCTGCAACTCAGTCTTCAACAACTGTTCTCTGAAACAGTCTTTCTGCACACCAGTCTCCAACCTCTGCTCTCTAAAACAGTCCTTCTATTCCCCAGTCTCCATAATCTACTCTCTGAAACGATCCTTTTTCACCCAGTCTCCAACATCTTCTCTCTGCAACAATCCTTCTGCACCCCAGTCTCCAAACTTTCCTCTCTGTAAGATCCTTGTGCACTCCAGTTTCAAACTCTGCTCTCTGTAACATTCCTTCTGCACCCCATTCTCCAAATTTTGCTCTCTGCAATGGTCTCTCTGCACCCCAGTCTCCAACCTTGTTCTCTACAACAGTTCTTCTGTACCACAGTCTTCAACCTCTGTTCTCTGTAAGGGTCCTTCTGCACGCCAGTCTCCAACCTCTGCTTTCTGTATCAGTCCTTCTGCACCACAGTCTCCAAACTCTGCTCTCTGTAACAGTCCTTCTGCACCTCAATCTGCAACATCTGCTCTCTGAAACAGTCCTTCTGCACCCCAGTCTTTAACTTCTTCTCTCTGCAACAGTCCTTCCTCACCCCAGTCTCTAAAATCTGCTCTCTACAACAGTACTTTTCCACCGAAGTCACCAAACTCTGCTCTCTGTAACAATTCTTCTGCACCTCAGACTCCAAACTCTTCTTTCTGCAACAGTCCTTCTGCACCTCAATCTCGAACCTCTGCTCTCTGCAACAGTCCTTCTGCACCTCAGTGTCCAAACTCTGCTCTCTGTAAGATCCTTCTGAAACCCAGTCTTCAACATATGCTTTCTTCAATGGTCCTTCAGCACCAGAGTCTCCAACCTCTGTTCTCTACAACATTTATTGTGCACCCCAGTCTCCAACCTCTGCTCTCTGTAACAGTCCTTCTGTACCACAGTCTCAAACCTCTGTTCTCTGTAAGGGACCTTCTGCACCCCATCTCCAGCCTCTGATTTTTGTATCAGTCTATATGCAACCCAGTCTTCAAATTCTGCTTTCTGTATCCGTCGTTGTGCACGCCAGGCTGCAACCTCTGCTCTCTGTAACAGTCCTTCTGCACCCCAGTCTCCATCCTCTGCTCTCTGCAACAGTCCTTCTGCACTCCAGTCTCCATCCTCTGCTCTCTGCAACAGTCCTTCTGCACCCCAGTCTCCAAACACTGCACTCTGCTACAATCTTTCTGCACCCCAGTCTCCAACCTCTGCTCTCTGTAACAGTCCTTCTGCACATCAGTCTCCAACCTCTGTTCTCTGTAAGAGGCCTTCTGCACCCAGTCTACAACCTCTCCTCTCTGTAACAGGCCTTCTGCACCCAAGTCTCTAAACTCTGCTCTCTTTAACAGTCCTTCTGCACCCAAGTCTCCAACCTCTGCTCTCATTATCAGTCCTGCACCCCAGTCTCTAAACACTGCTCTCTGTAACATTTTTTCTGCACATTAGTCTTCAACAACTGCTATCTGCAAGAGTCCTTCTTCAGCCCAGTCTCCAACCTTTACTCTCTAGAACAGTCCTTCTATACCCCAGTCTCCATAATCTACTCTCTGCAACTATCCTTCTGCACCCCAGTCTCCAACATTTGTTCTCTGCAAAATTCCTTCTGCACTCCAGTCTCCAAACTTTCCTCTGTGTAAGATCATTATGCACCCCAGTTTTCAAACGCTGCTCTCTATAACATTCCTTCTGCACCTCAGTCTCAAACCTCTGCTCTCTTTAACAGTACTTCTGTCCTGCAGTCTCCAACCTCTGCTTTCTCTAATGGTCCTTCTGCACCCCAGTCTTCAAACTCTCATTTCTGTATCAGTCTTTCTGCACCCCGGTCTCGAACCTTTGCTCTCTGTAACAGTCCTTCTGCCCCACATTCTCCAAACTCTGCTCTCTGTAACAGTATTTCTGCGCCCCAATCTCTAAACTCTGCTTTCTGCAATGGTCCTTCTGAACCCCAGTCTTCAACCTCTGTTCTCTAAACACTTATTCTGCACCCCAGTCTCCAACCTCTGCTCTCTGCAAAAGTACTTCTGCGCCCCAATCTCCAACCTCTGCTTTCTGCAATGGTCTTTCTTAACCCCAGTCTTCAACCTCTGTTTTCTACAACACATATTCTGCACCCCAGTCTCCAACCTCTGCTCTCTGTAACAGTCCTTCTGTACCGCAGTCTCCAACCTCTGTTCTCTGTAACAGTCCTTCTGTACCGCAGTCTCCAACCTCTGTTCTCTATAAGGGTCCTTCTGAAGCCCAGTCTCCAACCTCTGCTTTCTGTATCAGTCCTTCTGCCCCACATTCTCCAAACTCTGCTCTCTGTAACAGTCCTTCTGTACATCAGTCTGCAACCACTGCTCTCTGCAATAGTCCTTCTTCACGCCAGTCTGCAATCTCTGCTCTCTGCAACAGTCCTTCTGCACCCCAGTCTCCAATATCTGCTCTCTGCAACAGTCCTTCTCTACCTGTCTCCAACCTCTGCTGTCTGCAACAGTCCATGTGCACCCAGGTCACCAACGTCTGCTTTCTGTATCAGTCATTCTGCACTTCAGTCTCCAATGTCTGCTCTCTGTAACAGTCCTTCTGCACCTCACTCACTAACCTCTACTCTCTGCAGCAGTTCTTCTCTACCCCAGTTTCCAAACTCTGCTCTCGGCAACAGTCCTTCTGGACACCATTATCAAACTTCTACTCTCTGCAACAGTCCTTGTGCACCCCAGTCTTTCACATCTGCTCTCTGTAACAGTCTTTCTGCACCTCAGTCTGAAAACTCTACTCTCTGCAACGATCCTTCTGCACCTAGTCTCCAACTTCTGCTCTCTGCAACAGTCCTTCTGCACCCCAGTCTCCAACCTCTGTTCTAAGCAAAAGTCTTTGTACACCCCAGGCTCCAAACTCTGCTCTCTGTAACAGTCCTTCTGTACTGCAGTCTCCAACCTCTGGTGTCTGTAATGGTCTTTCTGAAACCGAGACTCCAAACTCTAGTTTCCATATCAGTTATTCTACACCCAAGTCTCCAACCTCTGCTCTCTGTAACAGTCCTTCTTCACCTCAGTCTCCAACCTCTGCTCTCTGCAACAGTCTTTCTGCACCCCAGTCTCCAACCTCTTCTCTCTGCAACAGTCCTTTTACACTCCAGTCTCCAAACTTTGCTCTCTGTAACGATCCTTCTGCACCCCAGTCTTTAACCTCTGCTCTCTGCTACAGTCTTTCTTCACCCAAGTCTCAAAACAGTGCTCTCTGCAACTGTCCTGCTGCACCCCAGTCCCCAACCTCTGCTCTCTGTAGCGATTCTTCTGCACCTCAGTCTTCAACCTCTTCTCTCGGCATGGATCCTTCTTCACCACAGTCTCAAAACTCTGCTCTCTGCAACACTCCTTCTGCACCCCAGTCTCAAAGCTCTGCTCTCTGTAACAGTTCTTCTGAACCCCAATCTCAAAACTCTGCACTCCGTAAAACTCCTTCTGCACCCCAGTCTCCATACACTGCTCTCTATAAGAATCCTTTTGCACCCCAGTCTCCAACCTCTCCTCTCTGTAAAAGTCCTTCTCCACCTCAGTCTCGAAGTTCTGCAATCTGTAATGGTCCTTCTGCACCTCAGTCTTCAAACTCTGCTCTCTGTAACAGTCCTTCTGCACCCCAGTCTCCAACATCTGTTCTCTGCAATGATCGTTCTTCTCCCCAGGTTACAACCTCTGCTCTCTGCAATGGTTTCTGCACTGCAGTTTCCAACCTCTGCTCTTTGGAACAGTCCTTCTGCACCTCAGTCTGCAAACTCTGCTCTCTTCAACAGTCCTTCTGCACCCCAGTCTCCAACCTCTGATCCAGGTAACAGTTCTACTGCACCCCAATCTCCAAACTCTGCTCTCTGTAACACTATTTCTTCTCCCCAGTCTCCACACTCTGATCTCTTTGACAGTCTTCTGGACCCCAGTTTCCAACCTTTGCTCTGTGAAACAGTCCTTCTGAAACTCAGTCTCCAAAATGCTCTCTATAAGATCCTTCTGAAAACCTGTCACGAAACTGTGCTATCTGTAACAGTGCTTCTGCACCCCAGTCCCCAAACTCTGCTCTCTGTAACAGGCCTTCTGCACCCCACTCTCCAAACTCTGCACTCTATAAAAGGCCTTCTGCAACCCAGTCTCCAACCTCTTCTCTCTGCAACGATCCTTCTTCAACTCAGTCTCCAACCTCTGCTCTCTGCAAAGTTTCTTCTGCACCCCAGTCTCAAACCTCTGTTCTCTGCATCAGTCCTTCTGTACCCAAGTCTCCAACATCTGCTCTCTATAACAGTCCTTCTGTACCGCAGTCTCCAACCTCTGCCCTCTGTAAGGGTCCTTTTGCACCCCAGTCTCCAATGTCTGCTTTCTGTATCAGTTCTTCTGCACCCCAGTCTTCAAACTCTGCTCTCTGTAGCGATCTTTCTGAACCTCAGTTTCCAACCTCGGCTCTCTGTAAGGATCCTTCTGCACCTCAGTCTCAAACCTCTGTTCTCTGCAATGATCCTTCTACACACCAGTCTCCAAGCTCTGCTTTCTGTAACAGTCCTTCTGAAAATCAGTGTCAATACTCTGCTCTCTGTAACAATTCTTCTGCATCTCAGTCTCTAACCTCTGCTCTCTGTAATAGTTCTTCTGCACCTCAGTCTCCAAACTCTGGTCTCTGTAACAGACCTTCTGCACCTCAGTCTCAAAGCTCTGCTCTCCGTAAAAGACCTTCTGCACCCCAGTCTCCAACCTCTGCTCTCTTTAACAGTTCTTCTGGACACCAATCTACAAACTCTGCTCTATGTAACACTCATTCTGCACACCAGTCTCCAGCCTCTGCTCTTTGTAAGAATCCTTCTGCACCCCAGTCTCTAACCGCTCCTCTCTTTAACAGTACTTCTGCACCTCACTCTCCAACATCTGCTCTCTGAAATGATCCTTCAGCACCTCAGTCTCCAACCGATGATCTGTGTAACAGGCCTTCTGAACCCCATACTCCAACATATGCTCTCTGGATCAGTCCTTTTGCACACCACTATCCTACCTCTGCGCTCTATAACAATCATTCTGCACCTGAGTCTCCAACCTCTGCTCTCTGAAAAGGTTCGTCTGCACCCCAGTCTCCATCCTCTGCTCTCTGCGACAGTTCTTCTGCACCCCAGTCTTAAAACTCTGCTCTCTGCAACAGTTCGTCTGCACCCCAGTATCAAAGGTCTGCACTCTGAAACAGTCCTTCTCCACACCAGTCTCCAACCTCTGCTCTCTGTAACAGTCCTCTTGTAGTGCGGTCTCTAAAATCTGCACTCTGTAATGGTTCATCTGCTCTTCAGTCTTCAACCTCTGCTTTCTGTATCAGTCCTTCTGCACCAAAGTCTCAAACCTCTGTATCTGCAACAATCCTTCTACACCGCAGTCTCCAAACTCTGCTATCTGCAACAGTTCTTCTGCACCCCAGGCTCCAAACTCTGCTCTCTGTAACAATCCTTCTGCACCTCAGTCTCAAAACTCTACTCTCTACATCGGTGCTTCTGCACCTCAGTCTCTAGCCTTGACTCTCTGTAACAGTCCTTCTGCAGCTCAGTCTCCTACATCTGCTCTTTCTAAGATCATTCTGCAACCCAGTGTGTAAACTCTGCCCTCTGCAACAGTGTTTCTGCAACCCTTCTCCAACCTCTGTTCTCTGTAACAGTTCTTCTGGACGCTGGTCTCAAACCTCTGCTCGCTACAACGATCCTTCTGCACCCCAGTCTCCAACCACTGCTCTCTCAAACAGTA
The DNA here is from genome assembly GCF_052094955.1 of Ictidomys tridecemlineatus. Classification (NCBI taxonomy): domain Eukaryota; kingdom Metazoa; phylum Chordata; class Mammalia; order Rodentia; family Sciuridae; genus Ictidomys; species Ictidomys tridecemlineatus. Next base: position 46,567 of record NW_027523453.1, on the reverse strand, counting down.
CTTCTGCACCAAAGTCTCCAATATCTGCTCTCTGCAACAGTCCTTCTGAACCTCAGTCTGAAAACTCTGTTCTCTGCAACGATCCTCTGCACCCCAGTCTCCAACCCCTTTTCTCTGTAACAGTCTTGCTGTACCACAGTCTATAAGCTCTGCTCTCTGTAAGATCCTTCTGTAACCCTGTCTTCAAACTCTGCTGTCTGTAACAGTCCTTCTGCACCACAGTCTCTAACCTCTGTTCTTTGTAACAGGCCTCTTGTACCCCATTCTCCAACCTCTGCTCTCTGCAACAGTCCTTCTGCACCCGAGTCTCCAAACTCTGCTTTCTGTATCAGTCCATCTGCACCCCAATCTCCAACCTCTGCTCTCTGTAACAGTACTTCTGCATCTCAGTATACAAACTCTTCTCTCTACAACAGTCCTTCTGCAACCTAGTCTCCAACATCTGCCCTCCACAACAGTCCTTCTGCACCAAAGTCTCCAAACTCTGCCTCTGTAACAGTCCTACTGCAACACAGTCTTCAACATCTACTCTCTGCAACAGTCCTTCTTCACCCAAATCTCAAACCTGTGCTCTACGCAACAGTCCTGCTACACCCCATGTCCAGAATCTGCTCTCTGCAGCAGTCCCTCTGAGACCAAGTCACCAATGTCTGCTCTCTGTAACAATCCTTCTGCACCTCAGTCTCCAATCTCCGCTCTCTGCAACGGTCCTTCTGCACCTCGGTCTCTATTCTTTGTAAAAGTTCTTCTGCACTTCTTCTGCAAACTCTGCTCTCCGTAACAGGCCTTATGCCCCCCAGTTTCCGACCTCTGTTCTTTATAACGATCCTTCTGCACCCCAGTCTCCAACCTCTGCTCTCTTTACCAGTTCTTCAGCACCCCAGTCTTCAAACTCTGCTCTCTGTAAGAGTGTTTCTGCACCTCAGTCTCCAACCTCTACTCTCTGCAACAGTCCTTCTGCACTCCAGTCTCCAACCTCTGCTCTCTGCAACAGTCGTTCTGCACCCCAGTCTCCAACATGTGCTCTCTGCAAAAGTCCTTCTGCACCTCAGTCTGAAAACTTTGTTCTCTGCAACGATTCTTCTGCACCCTAGTCTCCAACCTCTGCTCTCTGTAACAGTCTTGCTGCACCTTGGTCTACAACCTCTGCTCTCTGTAAGATCCTTGTGCAACCTTGTCTAAAAACTCTTCTCTCTGTAACAGTTCTTCTGCACCCTATTCTTTGACCTCTGCTCTCTGTAACAGGCCTTTTGCACGCCAATCTCCAACCTCTACTCTCTGTAACAGTCCTTTTGCACCTCAGTCTCCAACCTCTGCTCTCTGCAACAGTCCTTTTGCACCTCAGTCTCCAATCTCTGCTCTAAGCAACAATTCATCTGCACCTCAGTCTCCAAACTCTACTCTCTGTAACAGTCCTTCTGCTCCCCAGTCTCTAACCTCTGCTGTCTGCAAAGATCCTTCTTCACCCCATGCTGAAACGTCTGCTCTCTGCAACAGACCTTCTGAACTCCAGTCTCCAACCTCTACTAACTGCAACGATCCTTCTGCACCCCAGTCTCCAACATCTGCTCTATGTAACAGTCCTTCTTCACCCCTGTCTCCAACCTCTGCTCTGTGTAATATCCTTCTGCACCACAGTTTCAAAACTCTGCTCCCAGTAACATTCCTTCTCTACGCCAGTCTCCAATCTCTGCTTTCTGCAACAATACTGCTGCACCTGACTCTCCAACCTGTGTTCTCAGTAAAAGTCCTTCTTCTCCCCATCTCAAACCTCTTCTTTATAACAGTCCTTCTGCACCTCAGTCTCCAACCTCTGTTCTCTGCAACAGTACTTCTGCACCTCTGTCTCCAACCTCTGCTCTCTGTAATATCCTTCTGCACCCTAATCTCCAAACTCTGCTCTCGGTAACAGTCCTTCTGCACCTCAGGCTCCAACATATGCTCTCTGCAACAGTCCTTCTACACCCGATTCTCTAACCTCTGTTCTCTGCAACAGTCCTTCTGAACCACAGTTTCCAACATCTCCTCTCTGGAACAGTCCTTCTGTACCCTATTCTCCAACGTATGCTCACTGTAACAGTCCTTCTGTACTGCAGTCTCCAAACTCTGCTCTCTCTATAGGTCCTTCTGCACCACAGTCTCCAACCTGTGCTCTCTGTATCAGTACTTCTACACCCCAGTCTCCAACCTCTGCTATCTATAGGATTCCCTCTGCACCTCAGTCTCCAAACTCTGCGCTCTGTAACAGTCCTTCTGCACCCCAGTCTCCAATATCTGAACTCTGAAATACTCATTCTCAATCCCAGTCTCCAACCTCTGCTCTCTGTAACAGGCCTCCTGTACTGTGGTCTTTAAAGTCTGCTCTCTGTAATTTTCCTTCTTCACCAAAGTATCCAACCTCTTCTTTCTCTATCAGTCCTTCTGCACCCCAGTCTCCAACCAGTGATCTCTGTAACAGTCCTTGTGCATCTCAGTTTCCAAACTCTGCTCTCTGCAACATTTCTTCTGCACCCAAGTCTCCAAAATCTGTTCCCTCTAACACTCCTTCTACACCACAGTCTCCAACCTCTGCTTTCTGCAACAGTCTTTCTCCACCCCAGTCTCCAAAATCTGCTCTCTGTAACAATCCTTCTGCAGCTCAGTTTCCAACCTCTGCTCTGTGTAAGATCTTTCTGCAACCCAGTCTGCCAACTCTTCCCTCTGTAACAGTCCTTCTGCACCCATTCTCCAAACATTTCTCTCTGTAACAGGTATTCTGCACCCAAATCTCCAACCTCTGTTCTCTGTAACAGTCCTTCGGCACCCCAGTCTCAAACCTCGGCTCTCTACAATGATCCTTCTTCACCCCAGTCTCTAACGTCTGCTCTCTGCAACAGTCCTTCTTCACCCAAGTCTAGAACAACTGCTCTCTGTAAGATCCTTAAGCACCCCAGTATCCAAACCTCTTCTCTCTGTAACAGTCCTTCTGCACCCCATGCTCAAACCTCTGCTCTCTGTAACAGTTTTTCTATACAGCAGTCTCCAAACTCTGATCTCTGTAACGGTCCTTCTGCACCCCGATTTCCAAACTCTTCTTTCTGTAACAGTCTTTCTGCACCTCAATCCCAAAACTGCTCTCTGAAGCAGGCCTTCCGCACCCCAGTCTTAAAAATCTACTCTCTCCAACGATTTATCTGCACCCCAGTCTCCAACCTCTGATCTCTGCAACAGTCCTTCTGCACCTCAGTCTCCAAATTCTGCTCTCTGTAAGATCCATCTGAACACCAGTCTTCAACGTCTGCTCTCTGCAACAGTGCTGCTGCACCACAGTCTCCAACCTCTGCTCTTTTTACCAGTTCTTCAGCACCCCAGTCTCCTAACTCTGCTCTCTGTAAGAGTCTTTCTGCTCCTCAGTCTCCAACCTCTGCTCTCTGCAACAGTCCTTCTGCACCCCAGTTTCAAAACTCTGCTCTCTGCTACGAAACTTCTGGACGCCAGTCTTTAACCTCTCCTCTCTGTAACAGTCCTTCTGAACCACAGTCTTCAAACTCTGCACTCTGTAACATTCCTTCTCCAACTTAGTCTTTAACCTCTGTTTTCTGCAAGTGTCCTGCGGCACCCCAGTCTCCAACCTCTGTCCTCTGCAACAGTCCTTCTGCTCCCAGTCTCTAACATCAGCTCTCTGTAACAGTCCTTCTGTACCGCAGTTTCCAACCACTGCTCTCCGTAAAGGGCATTCTGCACCCCAGTCTCCAAATACTTCTTTCTGTATCAGTCCTTCTGAACCTCAGTCTCAAACCTCTGCTCTCTTTATCTATCCTTCTGCACCTCAGTCTCCAACCTGTGCTCTCTGTAAAATTACTTCTGCACCCCAGTCTCCAACCTCTGCTCTCTGTAACAGTTTTTCTATACCACAGTCTCCAAACTCTGGTCTCTTTAACGGTCCTTCTGCACCCCAATTACCAACCTCTACTTTCTGTAACAGTCCTTCTGCACATCAGTCTGATACTTCTGCTCTCTACACGATCCTTCTGCACCCCAGTTTCAAAATATTGCTCTATGTAACAGTCCACCTGCACCTCAGTCTCCACCCTCTCCTCTCTATAACTGTCCTTCTGCATGCCAGTCTCCAAAGTCTTCTCTCTGGAGCAGGCCTTCTGCACCCAAGTCTCCAAAATCTGCTCTCTGCAATGACCCTTCTGCACCCCAGTCTCCAACCTCTGCTCTCTGCAATGATTCTAGTGCACACCAGTCTCAAAACTTTGATGTCTGCAACAGTTTTTCTGCACCACAGTCTCCAAATACTGCTCTCTGTAAGATCCTTCTGCACCCCTGTATCCAACCTCTGCTCTTTGTAACAGTTCTTCTGCATCCAAGTCTCCAACCTCTGCTCTCTGTAGCAGGACTTCCAAACCTCAGTCTCTAAACTCTGCTCTCTGCAACAGTCCTTCTGTAGCATATTCTCCAACCTCTGCTCTCTACAACAGTCCTCTGCACCCTAGTTACCAACATCTGCTCTCTGCAACCACCCTTCTGCACCCCAGTCTCCTATCTGCTCTCTGTAACAGTCCTTCTGCTCCTCAGTCTCCCAAATCTGCTCTCTGTAAGATCATCATGCAACCCAGTCTTTAAACTCTGCACTCTGTAACAGTCTTTCTGCACAACAGTCTACAACCTCTGCTCTCTGTAACAGGCCTTCTGCACCCCAGTCTCCAACCTCTTCTCTCTGCATCGATTCTTCTCCACCCCAGTCTCCAACATCTGCTCTCTGCAACAGTCCTTTTGCACCCCAGTGTCCAAACTCTGGTCTCTGTATGATCCATCTGAACCCCATTCTTCAGCCTCTGCTCTCTGTAACAGTCCTTCTGCAACCCAGTCTTCATCTCCGATCTCTGTAACAGTCCTTCTGCACCTCAGTCTCCAAACTCTGCTCTATTTAATAGTCCTTCTGCACCCCAGCCTCTAAAATCTGCTCACTGCAAAAGTTTTTCTGAACCGCAGTCTCCAACATCTGTTCTCTGCAGCAGTCCTTCTGAACCCCAGTCTCCAAACTCTGCTCTTTGCAACGATTCTTCTGGACCCCTTTCTCCAACGTCTTCTCTCTGTAACTGCACCATAGTCTCCAACCTCTTCTCTCTTTATGATTCTTCTGCACTCCAGTTTCCAAACTCTGCTCTCTGTAACATTCCTTCTCCACCCCAGTCTTCAACCTCTGTCCTCTGCAACAGTTTTCTGCTCCCCAGACTCAGAGATCTGCTCAGTGTAACAGTCCTTCTGCACCTCAGTCTCCCAACTCTGTTCTCTGTAAGATACTTCTGCAACCCAGTTTTTAAACTCTGCACTCTGTAAAAGTCCTTTACAACCCCAGTCTCCAAACTCTGCTCTCTGTTAGATCCATCTGAACCCCAGTTTCCAACCTCTGCTCTCTGTAAGTGTACTTCTGCCCCGCGTATCCAACTTCTGCTCTCTGTAACAGTCCTTCTGCACCTCACTATCCAAGTTCTGCTCTGTGTAACAGTCCTTATGCACCCCAGTTTCTAAAATCTGCTCTCAGCAACAGTCCTTCTGCACACCCTCTTTAGCATCTGCTCTCTGCAAGAGTCCTTCTGAACCCCAGTCTTTAAACTCTGCTCTCTTCAACGATCCTTCTGGACCCCAGTCTCCAACGTCTGCACTCTGCAACAGTCCTTCTGCACCACAGTCTCCAATCTCTGCTCTCTGTAAGATCCTTCTGTACTCCAGTTTCAAAACTCTGCTCTCTGTAACATTCCTTCTCCACCACAGTCTACAACCTCTGTTCTCAGCAACAGTCCTCTGCTCTCAAGACTCCGAAATCTGCTCTCTGTAACAGTCCTTCTGTACCTCAGTCTCCAACCTCAGCTCATTGTAACAATCCTTCTACATCCCAGTCTCCAACCTCTGCTTTCTGTAACAGTCTGTCTGAACCCCAGTCTCCAATCTCTGTTCTCTGTATCTATCCTTCTGCACCTCAGTATCCAACCTCTGTTCTATGTAAGAGTCCTTCTGCACCCCAGTCTTCAACCTCTGCTCTCGGTAACAATCCTATATCGCAGTCTCCAAACTCTGCTCTCTGTAACGGTCCTTCTGCACCCCAATTTCCAAACTCTGCTTCCTGTAACAGTCCTTCTTTACCTTAGTCTCCAAAGTCTCCTCTTTGTAACAGTCCTTCTAAAATCAGTCTCCAAACTCTGCTCTCTGTAACAGTCCTTCTGCACCTCAGTCTGAAATCTCTGCTCTCTGCACAATTCTTCTGCACCCCAGTCTCAAACCACTGCTCTCTCTAACAGACCACCTGCACCTCAGTCTCAAACCTCTGCTCTTTGTAAGATCCTTCAACAACCCAGTCTTCAAACACTGCTCTCCATAACAGTCCTTCTGCACCCCGGTCTCCAACCTCTCCTCTCTGTAACAGGCCTTCTGCATGCCAGTCTCCAAACTCTGCTCTCTGCAATGATCCTACTGCACCCCAGTCTCCAACCTCTGATCTCTACAACAGTCCTTCTGCACCTCAGTCTAAAACCTCTGCTCTCTGCATGATCCTTCTGCACCCCAGTCTCCAACATCTACTCTATGTAACAGGACTTCTGCACCTCAGTCTCCAACCTCTCCTCTCTGTAACAGGCCTTCTGCAGGCTAGTCTACACACTCTACTCTCTGTAGTAGGACTCGGCACCCCAGTTACCAAAATCTGCTCTCTGCAACGATCCTCTGTACCCCAGTCTTTAACCTTCCTCTTTGCAATGATCCTAGTGCAACCCAGTCTCCATCCTCTAATCTCTGCAACAGTGCTTCTGCACCTCAGTCTCCAAATTCTGCTCTCTGTAAGATCCTTCTGCACCCCTGTATCCAACCTCTGCTCTCTGTAACAGTCCTTCTGCATCTGAGTCTCCAAACTCTGCTCTCTGTTACAGGCCTTCCACACCTCAGTCTCCAACCTCTGCTCTCTGCAACTGTCCTCTGCACCCCAGACTCCAACCTCTGCTCTCTACAACAGTCCTTCTGCACCCGAGTTACCGACATCTGCACTCTGCAACAGTCCTTCTGCAGCCCAGTCTCCAACATCTGCTCTCTGCAACAGTTCTGCACCTCAGTGTGAAAACTCTGCTTTCTGCAACTACCTTTCTGCACCTCAGTCTCCTACCTCTGCTCTCTGTAACAGTCCTTCAACACCTCAGTCTCCAAAAGAGACTGTAAGACCCTTCTGCAGCCAAGTCTTTATACTCTGCACTCTGTAACAGTCGTTCTGCACAACAGTCTTTAAACTCTGCTCTCTGTAACAGGACATCTGCACCCCAGTCTCCAAACTCTTCTCTCTGCAACAGTTCTTCTCCACCCCAGTCTCCAACATCTGTTCTCTGCAACAGTCCTTTGCACCCCAGTGTCCAAACTCTGCTCTCTATAAGATCTATCTGAACCCTAGTCTCCAACTTCTGCTCTCTGCAACTGTCCTCTGCACCCCAGTCTACAACCTCTGTTCTCTACAACAGTCCTTCTGCACCCTAGTTACTAACATCTGCACTCTGCAACAGTCCCTTCTGCAGCCCAGTCTTTAACATCTGCTCTCTGCAACAGTTCTGCACCTCAGTGTGAAAACTATGCTCTCTGCAACTACCTTTCTGCACCCCAGTCTCCTACCTCTTCTCTCTGTAACAGTCCTTCTACACCTCAGTCTCCAAACTCTGCTCTCTGTAAGACCCTTCTGCAGCCAAGTCTTTAAACTCTGCACTCTGTAACAGTCGTTGTGCACAACAGTCTTTAAACTCTGCTCTCTGTAAGAGGACTTCTGCACCCCAGTCTCCAACCTCTTCTCTCTTCCACAATTCTTCTCGACCCCAGTCTCCAACATCTGCTCTCTGCAACAGTCCTTTGCACCCCAGTGTATAAACTCTGCTCTCTATAAAATCCATCTGAACCCCAGTCTCCAACCTTTGCTCTCTGTAACTGTCATTCTTCACCCCAGTCATCAAATTCTGATCACTGTAACGGTACTTCTGCACCTCAGTTTCCAACCTCTGCTCTTTGTAACAGTCCTTCTGCACCCCAGTCTCCAACATCTGCTCTCTACAACAGTACTTCTGCACCCCAGTCTCCAAACTCTGCTCTCTGCAATGATCTTTCTGGACCCCAGTCTCTATAATATCCTTCTGCACTCCAGTTTCCAGACTCTGCTCTTTGTAACATTGTTTCTCCACCCCAGTCTCTAACCTCTGTCCTCTGAAACAGTTCTTCTGCTCTCCAGACTCCAAGATCTGCTCTCTGTTACAGTCCTTCTGTACCGCAGTCTCCAACCTGTGCTGTTTGTAAGGGTCCTTCCACACCCGTCTCCAACCTCTGCTTTCTGTATCAGTCTGTCTGAACCCACGTCTCTAACCTCTGTTCTCTGTATCTATCAGTGTGCACCTCAGTCTCCAACCTGTGCTGTATGTAAGAATCCTTCTGCACCCCAGTCTTCATCCTCTGCTCTCGGTAACAGTCCTTCTGCACCCCAATTTCCAAACTCTCCTTCCTGTAACAGTCCTTCTGCACCTGAGTCTCCAAACTCTTCTCTGTGTAACAGTCATTCTACACCTCAGACTCCAACATCTGCTCTTTGTAACCGTCCTTCTGGACCTCATTCTGAAACCTCTGCTCTTTGCACGATTCTTCTGCACCCCAGTCTCAAACCACTGCTCTCTGTAATAGTCCACCTTCACCCCATTCTCCAACCTCTGCTCTCTGTAAGATCCTTCAGCAACCCAGTCTCCAAACTCTGCTCTCTATAACAGTACTTCTGCACCACAGTCTCCAAACTCTCCTCTCTGCAACAGTTCTTCGGCACCCCAGTCTCGAACATCTGCTCTTTTCCACAGTTCTTTTGAACCTCAGTCTGAAAACTCTGCTCCCTGAAACCACCCTTCTGCACGCAAGTCTCCTAATTTTGCTCTCTGTAACAGTCCTTCTGCACCTCTTTGTCCCAACTCTGCTCTCTGTAATATCCTTCTGCAACCCAGTTTTTAAACTCTGCACTCTGTAACAGTCCTTCTGCACAACAGTCTCCAATCTCTGCTCTCTGTAACAGGACTTCTGCAACCCAGTCTCCAACCTCTGCTCTCTGTAACAGTCCTTTTGTCAGGCAGATTACAAACTCTTCTCTCTGTAATGGTTCTTCTGCACCCCACTCTCCAACCTCTGCTTTCTCTATCAGTCCTTCTGCACTGAAGACTCCAACCTCTGCTCTCTGTAACAGTCCTTCTGCACCTCAGTCTCCAACATCTGCTCTCTTCAACAGTCTTTCGGCACCCCAATCTTTAACCTCTGCTCTCTGCAACAGTCCTTCAGCACCTCAGTCTCCACCCTCTTCTCTCTGCAACGATTCTGTTAACCCTAACCCTAATCTTTTGATGCTTTCTTCTATTTTCTCAATTGATATTGGTCTGTTTAGGTTGTCTGTATCCTCCTGACTCAATCTGGGCAGATTATATGACTTAAGAAATTTTTCGATGCCTTCACTATCTTCTATTTTGTTGGAGTATAAGGATTCAAAATAATTTCTGATTATCTTCTGTATTTCTGAAGTGTCTGTCATGATCATGCCTTTTTCATCCTGTATGCTAGTAATTTGAGTTCTCTCTCTTCTTCTCTTCGCTAGCATGGCTAAGGGTCTGCCAATTTTATTTATCTTTTCAAAGAACCAACTTTTCGTTTTGTCAATTTTTTCAATTGTTTCTTTTGTTTCAATTTCATTAATTTCAGCTCTGATTTTAATTATTTCTTGCCTTCTACTTCTTTTGCTGTTGTTTTGCTCTTTTTTTTCTAGGATTTTGAGATAAAGTATGAGATCATTTATTTGTTGGTTTTTTCTTTTTTTAAGGAATGAACTCCAAGCAATGAATTTTCCTCTTAGAACTGCTTTCAATGTGTCCCATAGATTCCGATATGTTGTGTCTGTGTTTTCATTAAACTCTAAGAATTTTTTAATTTCCTCCTTGATGTCTTCTAAAACCCATTGATCATTCAGTAACCTATTGTTCATTCTCCAAGTGATGCATGATTTTTCCTTGCTTATTTTATCGTTGATTTTTAGTTTCATTCCTTTATGATCAGATAAGATGCATGGTATTATCTCCGCTCCTTTATATTGTCTAAGAGTTTCCCTGTGACATAATATATGATCTATTTTTGAGAAGGATCCATGTGCTGCTGAGAAAAAAGTGTAGCTGCTTGATGTTGGGTGGTATATTCTATATATGTCAATTAAGTCTAGGTTGTTAATTGTATTATTGAGTTCTATAGTTTCCTTATTCAACTTTTGTTTGGAAGATCTGTCAAGTGGTGAGAGAGGTGTGTTGAAGTCTCCCATGATTATTGTATGGTGGTCTATTAGACTCTTGAACTTGAGAATAGTTTGCTTGATGAACACAGCAGCACCATTGTTTGGGGCGTATATATTTATGATTGTTATGTCTTGTTGGTGTATGGTTCCCTTAAGCAGTATGTAGTGTCCTTCTTTATCCCTTTTGATTAACTTTGGTTTGAAATCTATTTTATTTGATATGAGTATGGACACTCCTGCTTGTTTCCGCAGTCCATATGAGTGATATGATTTTCCCCAACCTTTCACCTTCAGTCTATGTATATCCTTTCTTATCAAATGCGTCTCCTGTAGGCAGCATATTGTTGGGTCTTGTTTTGTGATCCATTTAATTAGCCTGTGTCTCTTAATTGGTGAATTTAAGCCATTAACATTTAGGGTTATTATTGAGAAATGGTTTGTTCTTCCAGCCATATTTGTTTATTAATGCTGCTAAACCTGTGACCACCAGCAGATCAGGCCTAGCGGCCTGCTGAGGGGCAGGACCGTCCCCTCTCCCAGTGCCTGCAAGGTAGGCGGGACTGTGACCACCATCAGATCAGGCCTAGCGGCCTGCTGAGAGGCAGAACCGTCCCCTCCCCAAGTTCTTGCAAGGTAGGCGGGACTGTGACCACCGGCAGATCAGGCCCAGTGGATTGTTGTGGGCCGGAGCTGGCCCTACCCCAGTGCCTTCAAGGTAGGCGTACCGGGGACCCATCAGGAGGTTAGGCCCAGCAACCTGCGGAGAGACAGAGGTCCCCCTCACGCCTGCTGGGTAGGCGGACCTTGGACCGGCCAGCAGAGCAGACCTAGGGCCTGCCAGCGTGGTAGACGGATCGCACCAATTGGTGGAGGATCACAGCCACCACCTTTCCTGCAAGGGAAACTTTTCAACTATACAAGAGCAATATAAATAAATAGAGGAAAATTTTCAAAAACACAACGGTTTCACCAAGCAGAAAGAAACGCCAGCAGTATGAAAAGACAAGGAAAGAAAGGACCACAGGCAGTGCAGGTCAACTCAACTCTAGAAGAGGTAATAGCTGCAACAGATGGAATGTCAGACAGAGAGGTCCGGATATACATGCTTCAGATGATCTGGAGTCTCAAGGAAGACATGAGACAGCAAAATCAGACAATGAAAAATCACATAGCAGCACAATTCACAATAGCTAGACTGTGGAACCAACCCAGATGCCCTTCAATGGATGAATGGATTAAAAAAATGTGGCATTTATACACTATGGAGTATTACACAGCACTAAAAAATGACAAAATCATGGAATTTGCAGGGAAATGGATGGCATTAGAGCAGATTATGCTCAGTGAAGCTAGCCAATCCCTAAAAAACAAATACCAAATGTCTTCTTTGATATAATGAGAGCAACTAAGAATAGAGTAGGGAGGAAGAGCAGGAAGAAAAGATTGACATTAAACAGAGGCACGAGATGGGAGGGAAAGAGAGAGAAAAGTGGAATTGCATGGAAATGGAAAGAGACCCTCATTGTTATAAAAAAACTACATAAAAGAGGTTGTGAGGGGAATTGGAAGAAAAATAAGGAGAGAAATGAATAACAGTAGATGGGATAGAAAGAGAAGATGGGGGAGGGGGATAGTAGAGGATACAAAAGGTAGCAGAATACATCAGTCACTAGTATGGCATTATGTAAAAATGTGAATGTGTAACCTATGTGATTCTGCAATCTGTATTTGGGGTAAAAATGGGAGTTCATAACTCACTTGAAACTATTGTTCGAAGGATGATATGTCAAGAGCTTTGTAATGTTGTGAACAACCAATAAAAAAAAAATAAAAAAATAAAGTTAAAGGTTAATGAAACCTGGTATGCTTTAAAGATAGAAGTGAATAATAATAGGTCAGTAGTCAAGTAATCTAGTTGCATCACTTAGCACCTAGTGATTTACAAAAAAAATGTAAAAGCTTAAACATGATTTTATAAGGTTACAGAAAAATATTTTGAACAATGTACTCAATATCTTAGGTAATCAATATATGTCAGAAAAGATTGTAATTCTTGAAAATTATGTAAATCAAAAAAAGTTTCGGGCTTTGAAGCAATCCATTAGCTACTTGAAAAAACACCTGTAAAAAAGGTATAAAAATAAAAGTCCCTCTAGGGGCAGAGAGATGTCTTCTGGAGGTTTCTAACTTGCAACCTGTCATCCCAACTCTTCTGATGCCACTCCTCTTTCAGGACACCATGGACCCTCACTCCGTGCCCCACCTCCCCCATGGGGGCTGGACCTCAGCATCTGACTTTAACTAAACTGTCACCCAGAGAAAAACTCTTGGTTGCCAAAGTAGTCATTTGTGTTCAGTCTCATGGGAAATTCCTCAAAATCATTGCAAAGAGGAACCCAAGTTATGAAAAAAAGGGCAAGGTCCAAGCAAATATAGTAATTCTCTAGGTGTCAAATACAAACTGAGAGATGCAGAGAGCTCTAAAAAAAAAAGAAAAATCACATTGACAAGGAACTACAAAAACAAATCCAGGAAGTAAAAGATCAATTTCACAGGGAGATAAAGGAAATAAAAAACAAACAAATAGAAATCCTAGAAACGCAGGAAGCAATAAACCAACTTAAAAACTCAATTGAGAATACTACCAGCAGAGTGAATCACTTAGAAGATAGAACATCAGACAATGAAGACAGAGTATTTCAACTTGAAAAGAACATAGACAGCTCAGCAAGTCTGCTAAGAAACCATGAGGAGAACATCCAAGAAATATGGGATAATATCAAAAGACCAAAATTATGAGTCATTGGGATACAGGAAGGCACAGAGCTCCAAACCAAAGGAATAGACAATTTAATCAGTGAAATAATACGAGAAAACTTCCCAGACTTGAAGAATGAGACAGAACCCCAAATCCTAGAAGCCTACAGGACGCTGAATGTGCAAAATCATAAGAGATCCACACCTAGACACATTATAATGAAGATGTCCAACATACAGAATAAGGAGAGAATTTTAAAAGCTACAAGAGAAAGGAAGCAGATTACATTTAGGGTAAACCAATCAGGATAACAGCTCATCTCTCAACACAGACTCTAAAAGCTAGAAGATCCTGGAATAACGTATTTCAAACGCTAAAATAAAATGGGTTCCAACCAAGAATCGTGTATCCGGCGAAATTAAGCTTCAGGATGGAAGATGAAATTACAACATTCCATGATAAACAAAAGTTAAAAGAATTTGCAGCTAGAAAACCATCTCTTCAAAAAATCTTTGGCAAAACACTACAGGAAGAGGAAATGGAAAACAACAATGAAAACCAACAGTGGGAGGTAGGAAGTAAATGGGGGGAAATAATCAAAGAGGAAAACGAACTCTGCTTTCTGTATCAGTCCTTCTGCACCCCAGTCTCCAACCTCTAGTCTATGCAACTATCCTTCTGCACCCCAGTCTTGTACCTCTGTTCTCTACAACACTTCTTATTCACCCCAGTCTCCAAACAATGCTCTCTGTAACAGACTATCTGTTCTGCAGTATCCAAACTCTGTTTCCTCTAAGGGTATTTCTGCACCCGAGTTTCCAACCTCTGCTTCCTGAATCAGTTCTTCTGCACAACAGTCTCCAAACTCTAATCTGTAACAGTCCTTCTCCACCACAGTCTGCAACCTCTGCAATCTGCAATTATCCTACTGCACCCCAGTCTCAAACCTCTGCTCTCTGCAACAGTCCTTCTACACCCCAGTCTCCAAACTATGCTCTCTGTAACAGTACTTTTGTACTGCAGTTTCCAAACACTTCTCTCTGTAACGGTCCTTCTGCACCCCACTCTCAAACCTCTGCTTTCTCTATCAGTCCTTCTGCACTCAGTCTCCAACCTGTGCTCTGTAACAGTCCTTCTGCACCTCAGTCTCTAACATCTGCTTGCTGCAACAGTTTTTGGAACCCCAAACTCCAACCTCTGCTCTCTGCAACAGTCCTACACCCAAGTCTCCAACCTCTTCTCTTCGCAAAGGTCTTTCTGCACCTCAGTCTTCAACATCTACTCTCTGTAACAGTCCTTCTGCACCTCAGTCGCCAACCTCGGCTCTCTGTAACATCCTTCTAAAAATCAGTCTCCAAACTCTGCTTTCTATAACACTCCTTATTCACCCCAGTCTCAAAATTGTACTGTCTGTAACACTCCTTCAGAACCCCAGTCTGCACCCTATGTTCTCTGCAATGATCCTTCTACACCCAAGTCTCCAACCTCTGCTCTCTGCAACAGATCTTCTGCAACCCAGTCTCCTACATCTGCTCTCTGCAACAGTTTTTCTAAACCTCATTCTGAAAACTCTGATCTCTGAAAGGATCCTTCTGAACCCGAGTATCCAGCCTCTGCTTTCTCTGACAGTTCTTCGGCACCTCAGTCACCAACCTCTGCTCTCTTTAAGATCCTTATGCCACTCAGTCTCCAAACTCTGCTGTATGTTACACGTCATCTGCTCCCAGTCTCCAAGCTCTGCTCTGTGTAACAGGCCTTTTGCACCTCAGTATCCAACATCTTCTCTCTGCAACTACCGTTCTGCACCCCATTCTCCAACCTCTGCTCTCTGCATCTGTCCTATTGCACCCCAGTCTCCAACCTCTGCTCTCTGTAAGATCCTTCTGCACACCTGTCTTAAACCTCAGCTCTCTTTAACAGTCCTTCTGTACAGCAGTCTCTAACCTCTATTCTCTGTTAAAGTCTTTCTGCACCCCAGTCTCCAAACACTACACTCTGCACAGTCCTTTTGCACCCAGTCTCCAACCTCTCCTCTCTGCGACAGTCCTTCTGCACCTTAGTCTCTAAACACTGCTCTCTGTAACTGTTTTTCTACACCTCAGTCTTCAACAACTGTTCTCTGCAACAGTCCTTCTTCATCCCAGTCTCCAAACTCTGCTCTCTAGAACAGTCCTTCTATACACCAGTCTCCATAATCTACTCTCTGCAACGATCCTTCTGCACCCCAGTCTCCAAAGTCTGCTCTCTGAAACAATCCTTCTGCACCCCAGTCTCAAAAATTTTCTCTCTATAAGATCGTTCTGGTCCCCAGTCAACAAACTCTGCTCTCAGTATTAGTCCTTCTGCACCCCAGTCTCCAAACACTGCTCTCTGTAACAGGTTTTCTGCACCTCAGTCTTCAACAACTGCTCTCTGAAACAGTCTTTCTGCACCCCAGTCTCCAACTTCTGCTCTCTGCAACAATCGTTCTGCACCCCAGTCTCCAAACGTTCCTCTCTTTAAGATTCTCTGCACCCCAGGTTTCCACACTCTGCTCTCTGTAACATTCCTTCTGCACCGCAGTCTCCAACGTCTGCCCTCTGCAATGGTCCCTATGGACCCCAGTCTCCAAACATGTTCTCTACAACAGTTCTTCTGTACTGTAGTCTCTAACCTCTTCTCTCTGTAATGGTCCTTCTGCATCCCAGTCTCCAAACTCTGCTTTCTGTATCAGTCCTTCTGCACTCAGTCTCCAACCTCTGCTCTCTGCAACAGTTCTTCTGCCCACCCCAGTATCCAACATCTGCTCTGCAACAGTCCTTCTGCACCACAGTCTCCAACATCTGCTCTGTGGAACAGTCCTTCTGTACTGCAGTCTCCAAACTCTGCTCTATGTAACGGTTATGTGCACCCCAGTTTACAAAACTCTGCTCTCTGTAACATTCCTTCTCCAAACCCAGTCTCCAAACTCTGCTTACTACAACAGTCTTTCTGCATCCCAGTCTCGAAACTCTGCTCCCTGTAGCAGCCCTTCTGCACCTCAGTCCTCCAACCTCTGCTCTCTGCAACAGTCCTTCTGCACCCGAGTCTCCAAACTCTGCTCTCTGTAAGAAACTTTCTGAAACTCCGTCTCCGAACTCTGCTCTCTGTAAAAGTCCTTCTGTACCGCAGTCTCCAAACTCTGCTCCCTGTAATCGTCCTTCTGCACCCCAGTCTCCAAACACTGCTTTCTGTATATCATCCTCTGCACCACAGTCCCCAACGTCTGCTGTCTGCCTACAGTCCTACTGAACCCCAGTCTTCATCATCTAATCTCTGCAACACTCATTCTGAACCCCAGTCTCCAAACTCTACTCTCTGTAACAGTCCTTCTGTACTGCAGACTCCAACCTCTGCTCTCTGTAATGAACCTCCTGTACCACAGTCTCCAAACTCGTCTTTCTGTATCATCCTTCTGAATCCCCTGTCTCCAACCTCTGCTCTCTGCAATAGTCCTTCTACACCCAAATCTCCAACTTCTGCTCTATGCAACAGTCCTTCTACACCTCAGTAACCAACCTCAGTTCTCTGTAACACTCCTTCTGCACCCCAGTCTCCAAATTTTGCTCTCTGCAACAGTCCCTTCTTCACCCTAGTCTCCAACCTCTGCTCGCTGTAATATGCTTCTTTACCCCAGTGTCCAAACTCTACACTCAGTAACAGTTCTTCTGCACTGCAGTCTCGAAACTCTGCTCTCTGTAAGGGTCTTTCAAAACACCAGTCTCTATCCTCTGCTTTCTTACCAGTCGTGAACCCCAGTCTCCAACCTCTGATCTCTGCAACAATTTTTCTGCAGCAAAGTCTCCTACGTCTGCTCTCAACAACAGTCTTTCTGCACTTCAGTCTCCAACCTCTGCTCTCTGTAAAATCCTTCTGCACCCCAGTCTCCAACCTCTTCTATCTTCAACGGTCCTTCTGCACGTCAGTCGCCAAACTCTGTTCTCTGCAACAGTCCTTCTGCAACCCAGTATCCAACCTCTGCTCTCTGTAACAGTCCTTCTGCACCTCAGTCTCCAACCTCTGCTCTCTGCAACAATCCTTCTGCACCCCAGTCTTCTACGTCTGCTCTCTACAACAGTTCTTCTGCACCCCAGTCTCCAGGCTCTGCTCTCTGTAACAGTTCTTCTGCACCGCAGTCCCCAACCTCTGCTCTCTGTAGTGGTCCTTCTGCACCCAGTCTTTAAACTCTGCTTTCTGTATCAGTCCTTCTGCACCTCAGTCTCCAACCTGTCCTCTCTGTAACAGTCCTTCTGCACCTCATTCTTCAACCTCTGCTCTCTGCAATTGACCTTCTGCAACTCAGTATCCAACCTCTACTCTCTGTAACAGTCTTTATGCATCTCAGTCTCCAACCTCTACTCTCTGGAAGATACTTTTGCAAACCAATCTCCAAAATCTGCTCTCTGTAACAGTCCTTCTGCACCCCTTCTCCAAACTCTGCTCTCTGTAACAGGCTTTCTACACCCCAGTCTCCAAAATCTGCTCTCTGCATTAGTCCTTCTTCACCTCAACTTAAAATTCTGCTCTCTTCCACGATACTTCTGCATCCCAGTCTTCAACCTCTGGTTTCTGTAAAAGTCCTTCTGCACCTAAGTCTCCAAATTCTGCTCTCTGAAACAGTCCTTCTGTAACCCAGTCTCCAACCTCTTCTCTCTGCAAAAATAATTCTGCAACCCAGTCTCCAACATCTGCTCTCTGCAACGGTCCTTCTGCACCTCAGTCTCCAAACTCTACTCTCTGCAAGAGTGCTTCTGCACCTGAGTCTCCAAACTCTGATCTCTGTAAGATCCTTCTGCAACCCAGTCTCCAAACTCTGCTCTCTGTAACAGTCCTTCTGCACCCCAGTCTACAAACTCTGCTCTCTTTATCAGTCCTTCTGCACTTCAGTCTCCAACATCTGCTTTCTGTATCAGTCCTGCACCCCAGTCTCCAAACTCTGCTCTCTGTAACAGTCCTTCTGCACCTCAGTCTCTATCCTCTGCTCTCTCTAACAGTGCTTCTGCAACCCAGTCTCTAACCTCTGCTCTCTGTAACAGTCCTTCTGCACCACAGTCTTTAATCTCTGCTCTCTGCAACAGTTCTTCTGCACCCCAGTCTCCAACCTCTGCTCTCTGCAACACTCCTTCTAAACCCCAGTCTCAAACCTCTGCTCCCTGTAAGATCCTTCTGCACACCTGTATCCAACCTCTGATCTCAGTAGCGGTCCTTCTTCAACCCCGTCTCCAAACTCTACATACTTTATCAGTCCTTCTGCACCACATGCTTAAACCTCTGCTCTCTATAACAGTCCTTCTGCACCCTTTCTCCAACCTCTGCTCTCTACAACAGTCCTTCTGCATGCCAGTTTAAAACTCTGCACTCTGCAACATTCCTTCTGTACCCCAGTCTCCAAACTCTGCTCTCTGTATCAATTTTTCTGCACCCAAGTCTCCAAACTCTACTCTCTGTAAAAGTACTTCTGCACCAGTCTCCAACATCTGCTCTCTGCAACAGATCTTCTCCACCTCAGTCTCAAAACGCTGCTCGCTGTAACAGTCCTTCTATACATCAGTCTCCAACATCTTCTTTCTGTAAGACCCTTCTGCAACCCAGTCTGGCAAACTCTGCTCACTGAAACAGTCTTTCTGCACCCCAGTCTCCAAACTCTGCTCTCTGTAACAATAATTCTGCACCTAAGTCTCCAACCTCTGCTCTCTGTAAAGGTGCTTCTGCACTTCAGTCACCAACCTCTGTTCTCTGCAACAGTCCTTCTGCATCCCAGTCTCCAACCTCTGCACTCTGTAGCAGTCCTTGTGTACCGGAGTCTCCAACCTTTGCTCTCTTTATCGTTCCTTCTGCACTCAAGTCTCCAACATCTGCTTTTGAACCCACTCTCCAACCTCTGCTCTCTTTAACAGTTTTTCTGCACCTCAGTCTCTAACCTCTGCTTTCTGTAACAGTCCTCCTGCACCCCAGTCTCCAAACTCTGCTCTCTGCAACATTCATTTTGCACCCCAGTCCCTACCTGTGCTCTCTGTAAAAGTCCTTCTGCACATAAGTCTCCAACCTCTTCTCTCAGCAACTGTCCTTATGCATCCCAGTCTCCAACCTCTGTTCTCTGCAACAGTCCTTCTGCACCCCAGTCTCCAACCTCTGCACTGTGTAGCAGTCCTTGTGTACTGGAGTCTCCAACCGCTGCTCTCTTTATCGTTCCTTCTGCACCCAAGTCTCCAACATCTGCTTTCTTTATAAATCCTTCTGAACCCACTCTCCAACCTCTGCTCTCTTTAAGAGTCTTTCTGCACCTCAGTCTCTAACCTCTGCTTTCTGTAACAGTCCTCCTGCACCCCAGTCTCCAACCTCTGCTCTCTGCAACATTCATTTTGCACCCCAGTCCCTACCTGTGCTCTCTGTAAATGTCCTTCTGCACATCAGTCTCCAACCTCTTCTCTCAGCAACTGTCATTATGCACCCCAGTTTCCAACTTCTGTTCTCTGCAACAGTCCTTCTGCAACTCAGTCTCCAATCTCTTCTCTCTGTCAGAGGCCTTCTGCACTCCAGTCTCCAACCTCTTCTCTCTGTAACAGGCCTTCTGCACCGAAGTCTCCAGTCTATGCACTCTTTAACAGTCCTTCTGTACCCCAGTCTCCAACCTCTACTCACTGCAACAGTCTTTCTGCAGATCAGTCTCCATACTTTGCTCGCTGTAAGATGCTTCTGCACACCTGTCTCCCAACTCTGCCCTCTGTATCAGTCCCTCTGAACCCCAGTCTTCAATCTCTGCTCTCTGCAACAGTCCTTCTGCACCTCAGTCTCCAAACTCTGCTTTCTCTATGATGCTTCTGCAGCCCAGTCTACAACCTCTGCTCTCTGTAACATTCCTTCTACACCCTTGTCTCCATAATCTGCTCTGCAACAGTCCTTCTGCACCCCAGTCTCCAACCTATGCTCTCTGTAAGATAATTTTGCACATCTGTCATCAACAACTACTCTCTGAAGAAGTCCTTCTCCACCCCAGTCTACAACCTCTGATCTCTGTAACAGTCCTTCTGTACTGCAGTCTCTAACTTCTGCTCTCTGTAAGATCCTTCTGCACCCCAGTCTCCAAACTCTGCTTTCTGTATCAGTCCTTGAGCACCACAGGCTCAAAACTCTGCTCTATTTTACAGTCCTTCTACACCTCAGTCTCCAAACTCTGCTCTCTGCAAAAGTCCTTCTGTACCCTAGTCTCCAACCTCTGCTCTATGTAACAGTCCTTCTATACTGCAGTCTCAATCCTGTGCTCTCGTTAAGGTTCATTCTGAACCCAAGTCTCCAAACTCTGCTTTCTGTATCAGTCCTTCTGCACCCCAGTCTCCAAACCATGCTCTTTGTAACAGTCATTCTGCGTCTCAGTCTCAAACATCTTCTCTCTGTAACAGTCCTACTCTACCCAGTCTCCAAACTCTGCTTTCTGCAACAGTTCTTCTACAACCCAGTCTTCAACCTCTGCTCTGTGTAACAGTCCTTCTGCAACCCAGTGTCCAAACTCTGCTCTCTGCAACAGTCCTTCTGCATCCAAGTCTCCAACATCTGCTCTCTGCAATCCTCCTTCTTCACTCAAGTCTCCAAACTCTGCTCTCTGCAACAATCCTTCTGCACACCAGTCTCCAAACTCTGCTCTCAGCAATGATCCTACTGCATTTAAGTCACCAACCTCTGCTCTCTGTAACAATCCTTCTGCACCTCAGACTACAAACTCTGCTCTAAGTAATATCCTTCTGCAAACCAGTGTCCAAACTCTGATCTCTGTAACAGCTCTTCTACACCCAGTCTCCAAACTCTGCTCTCTGTAACAGGCCTACTGCTCCCCAGTCTCCAACCTCTGCTATCTGCAAGGATCATTCTGCATTCCAGTCTCCAACGTCTGCTATCTGCAAGGATCATTCTGCATCCCAGTCTCCAACGTCTGCTCTCTGCAAAAGTCCTTCTACACCCCAGTCTCCAACCTCTGCTCTCTGCTACAGTTTTTCTGCATCCCAGTCTCCAACCTCTGATCTCTACAACATTTCTTCTTCACTCCAGTCTCCAACCTGTGCTTTCTGAAACTATCCTAATGCACCCTGTTCTCCTAACTCTGCTCTCTGTAGTGATCGTTTTCACCTCAGTCTCCAACTTCTGTTCTCTCTAACGATCTTTCTGCACCCCAGTCTCCAAACTCTGCTCTCTGCAACAGTCCTTCTGCACCCCATACTCCAAGCTCTGCTCTCTGTAACAGTCCTTGTGCACATCAGTGTCCAAAATCTGCTCTCTGTAACAATCCTTATGCACCCCAGTCTCAAAACTCTGCTCTCTGCAATGATCCTTCGGCACCACAGTCTCCAACCTCTGCTCTCTTTAACAGTTCTTCTGAACCCCAATCTCCAAACTCTGCTCTCTGTAACACTCCTTTAGCACCCCAGTCTCCATCCTCTGCTCTCTGTAAGAATCCTTTGACACCCCAGTCTACAACCTCTCTTCTCTGTAAAAGTCCTTCTGCACCTCAGTATCCAACCTCGGCAATCTGTAACGGTCTTTCTGCACCCTAGTCTCCAACCTCTACTCTCTGAAACGATCCTTCTGCACCTCAATCTCCAACCTCTGCTCTCTGTAACAGTCCTTCTGCACGCCAGTCTCCAATATCTGCTCTCTGCAACCATCCTTCTTCTCCCCAAGCTCCAAGCACTGCTCTGTGCAACGGTACTTCTGCACAACAGTTTTCAACCTCTGCTCTCTGTAACAGTCTTTCTGCACCTCATTCTACAAACTCTGCTCTCTGCAACAGTCCTTCTGCACCCCAGTCTCCAACCTCTGCTCTTGGTAACAGTTCTTCTGTACCCCAATTTCAAAATTCTGCTCTCTGTAACACTCATTCTGCATTCCAGTGTCCACACTCTGATCTCTGTTACAATACTTCTGGACTTCAGTTTCGAACCTCTGCTCTCTGTATCAGTTCTCCGGAACCTCCGTCTCCATATTTGTTCTCTGCAATAGTCCTTCTGCACCCAAGTTCAAACTCTGCTCTCTGCAACATTTCGTCTGCTCCCCAGTCTCCGAACTGTGCTTTCTGTAACATTATTTCCTGACCCCAGTCTCCAACCTCTGCTCTCTGTAAAGATCCATCTGAACCTCAGTCTCCAAACTCTGATCTCTGCAACGATCCTTCTGCACCTCAGGGTCTAACGTATGCTCTCTGCAACGATCCTTCTGCACCCCCAGTTCCCAACCTCTGCTCTCTGTAACAGTACTTCTGCACCTAAGTCGCCAACCTCTCCTCTCTGTACCAATCCATCTGCACCTCAGTCTCCAACCTCTGCTCTCTGTAACAGGACTTCTACACCCCAGTCTCCAACCTCTGCTCTCTGTAACAGTTCTTCTGCACCACAGTCTCGAACCTCTTCTCTCTGTAAGAGTCCTTCTGCGTCTGAGTCTCCAAACTCTGCTCTCTGTAACAATCCGTCTGCACCCCAGTCTCCAACCTCTGCTCTCTATACAGTTCTTTCTGCACCCCATTTCCAAACTCTGCTATCTGTATCACTCCTTCTGCACCAAAGTCTCCATCCTCCACTCTCTGTAAGAATCCTTCTGCACCCCAGTCTCCAACCTCTGCTCCTCTATAAAAGTCCTTCTGAACCTCAGTCTCCAACCTCTGCTCTCAACTAACGGTTTTTCTGCACCCCAGTCTTTATCTTATGCTCTCTGTAACGAACCATCTGCAACTCAGTCTCCAACCTCTGCTTTATGTAACAGTCCTTCTGCACCCTAGTCTCCAACATCTACTCTTCTGAAAGGAATCTTTCTTCTACCCAAATTCCAACTTTTGTATCGCAGTCTCCACCCTCTTCTCCTTGTAAAGTTTCTTCCTGCTCCCCAATTGCCCAGCCTCTGCTTTCTGTAACAGTCTTTCTGCATCCCAGTCTCCAGACTCTGCTCTCTGGAAGATCATTTTTTCATCCCAGTCTCCAAACTCTGCTCTTTGTAGCAGTTCTTCTACACCCCAGTATCCAAACTTTGCTCCCTTTAAAACTCCTTCTGCACCTCAGTCTCCAAACTTTGCAATCTATAATGGTCGTTCTGCACCCCAGTCTCCAACCTTTGCTCTCTGTGACAATCCGTCTGCACCTCAGTCTCCAACGTCTGCTCTCTGTAACAGTCCTTGTCTACCCCAGTCTCCAACATCTGCTCTCTGCAATGGTCCTTCTGCACCACAGTCTCCAAACTCTGCACTCTGTAACAGTCCTTCTGTACCAAAGTCTCCAACCTCTTTTTTTAATAATGGTTCTTCTACACTCGAATTGCCAACCTCTGCTTTCTGGAACAGTCCTTCTGAGCCTCAAATTCCAAACTCTTCTCTCTGTAACAGTCCTTCTAAGCCTGATTCTGAATCCTCTGCTCTCTGCAACGATCCTTCTGCACCCCAGTCTCCAAACTGTGCTATCTGTAAAAATCCTTCTGCACCCCTATCTCCAACCTCTGTTCTCTGTAAAAGGTCTTCTGCACCCCTGTCTCAAACTCTGCTCTCTGTAACAGGCCTCCTGCACCACAGTCTCCAAACTCCATCTCTCTGCAACGATCCTTCTGCACCTCAGTTTCCAACCTCTGCTCTTTGTAACAATCCTTCTGCAACTCAGTCTCCAACCTCTGCTCTCTGTGACACTCCTTCTGCACCCCAGTCTCCAACATCTGCAATCTGCAGCGAATTCTTCTTCTACCCAGTCTCCAACTTCGGCTCCCTGTAACAGTCCTTTTGTATTGCAGTCTCCAACCTTTTCTCTTTGTAACGGTTCTTCTGCCTCCGCAATTGCCAACTTCTGCTTTCTGAAAAAGTCCTTCTGCACCCCAGTCTCTAACCTCTTCTCTCTGCAACGATCCTTCTTCACCTCAGTCTCTAAACTCTGCTCTCTTCAACAGTCCTTCTGCACCCCCAGTCTCCAGACTCTGCTATCTGTAAGATCCATTTGCATTTCAGTCTCCAACATCTGCTCTCTGTAACAGTCCTTCTGCACCACAGTATCAAACCTCTGCTCTCTGAAAAGTCCTTCTGCACATCAGTCTCCAACCTTTGCTCTTTGTAATGGTCATTCTGCACCCCAGTATTCAAACTCTGCTCTCTGTAACAATCCTTCTGTACCTCAGTCTTCAATGTCTGCTCTCTTTAACAGTCCTTCTGGACCATAGTCTCCAACATCTGCTCTGTGCAACACTCCTTCTGCACACCAGTCTCCAAACTCTGCTGTCTGTAACAGTCCTTTTGCACCTCAGACTACAACCTCTGCTCTCTGTAACAGTCCTTCTAAGCCTCAGTCTGAACCTCTGATCTTTACAATGATCCTTCTTCACCCCAGTCTTCAACCTCTGCTCTCTATAACAGTCCTTCTGCACCTCAGTCTCCAACCTCTGCTCTCTGCAACAGTATTTCTGCACCCCAGTCTCCAAGCTCTTCTCTCTCCCAAAAGTCCTTCTACACTCCAGTATCAAACCACTGCTCTCTGCAAGGATCCTTTTGCATCCCAGTCTTCAAATTCTGCTCTCTGCAACCGTCCTTCTGCACTCCAGTTCTCCAATCTCTGCTCTCCGCTACATTCCTTCTTCACCCCAGTCTCAAATCTCTGCTCTCTGCAACATTTCTTCTGCACCCCAGTCTCCAACCTGTGCTCTCTGTAACTGTCCTGCTGCACCCCAGTCTCCAACCTCTGCTCTCTGTAGCTATCCTTCTGCACCTCAGTCTTCAACCTCTGCTCTCTTTAAGATCCTTCTCCACCTCAATCTCCAAGTTCTGCAATCTGTAAAGGTCCTTCTGCACCCCACTCTCCAACCTCTGCTCTCTGAAATGATCTTTCTGAACCTTAGTCTCCAAGCTCTATTCTCTGTAACAAACCTTCTGCACCCCACTCTCCAAACTCTGCACTTTGTAACAGGCCTTCTGCAACCCAGTTTCCAACCTCTTCTCTCTGCAATGATCCTTCTTTACCTCAGTGTCCATCCTCTGCTCTCTGCAACTGTCCTTCTGCACCCCAGTCTTTTTCCTCTGCTCTCTGTAAGAATCCTTCTGCACCCCAGTCTCCAACTGCTCCTCTCTGTAACAGTCCTACTGCACCCCAGTCTCCAACCTCTCCTCTCTGTAATGATCGTTCTGCACCACAGTCTGAAACCTCTGCTCTCTGCAACGACCCTTCTGACCCTCATAATCCAACCTCTGCTCTCCACAATGATCCTTCTGCACCTCAGTCTCCAACCTCTGCTCTCTGTAAGAGTCCTTCTGCACTTCAGTCACCATTCTCTGCTATCTGTAACAATCCATCAGCACACCAGTCTACAACCTCTGTACTCTGTAACAGGTATTCTGCACAACAGTCTCCAAACTCTGCTCTCTCTAACAGGCCTAATGCACCCCAGTCTCCAACCTCTTCTCTCTGCAATAATCCTTCTCCACCTCAGTCTCTATCCTCTGCTCTCTGCAACTGTCCTTCTGCACCCAGTCTCCAACCTCTGCTCTCTGTAAGATCCTTCTTCACACCGGTCTCCAAACTTTGCTGTCTATAAGAGTCCTTCTGCACCTAAGTCTCCAAAATCTGCTCTCTGCTATGGTCCTTCTGCACCCCAACCTCTTTTCTCTGTAACAATCCTTCTGCACCCCAGGCTCCTCACTCTGCTCTCTGCAACAGTTCTTCTCTACCGCAGTCTCAAACCTCTTCTGTCTGTAACTTTCTTCTGCACGCCAGTCTCCAAACTCTACTTTCCATATCAGTTATTCTGCACCCCAGTCTCCAAAATCTGCTCTCTGTAACAGTCCTACTGCACCTAACTCTCCAACCTCTGCTCTTTTCAACAGTTCTTCTGCACCCCAGTATCCAACCTCTGCTCTCTGTAAGATCCTTCTTCACCCCAGTCTCCAAACTTTGCTCTCTATAACAGTCCTTCTGCACCTCAGTCTCCAACTATTGCTGTATGCAACATTCCTTTTGCACCCCAGGCTCAAAACTCTGCTCTCTGTAACAGTCCTTCTGTACCGCAGTCTCCAACCTCTGCTGTCTGTAACGGTCCTTCTGCACCTGAGACTCCAAACTCTACTTTCCATATCAGTTATTCTGCACCCAAGTCTCCAAACTCTGCTCTCCGTAAAAAGTCCTTCTGCAGCTCAGTCTCCAACCTCTGCTCTCTTCAACAGACCTTCTGCACCCCACTCTCCAAGCTCTTCTCTCTGCAAAAGTCCTTCTACACCCCAGTCTCCAAACTCTGCTCGCTGCAACGATCCTACTGCACCCCAGTCTCCAACATCTGCTCTCCGCTACAGTCCTTCTTCACGCCAGTCTCAAATTTCTGCTCTCTGCAACATTTCTTCTGCACCCTAGTCTCCAACCAGTGCTCTCTGCAACTGTGCTGCTGAACCCCAGTCTCCAACCTCTGCTCTCTGTAGCGATCCTTATGCATCTAAGTCTCCAACCTCTGCTCTCTGCATCAGTCCTTCTGCACCCCAGTCCCCAAGCTCTGCTCTCTTTAACAGTCCTTCTGCACCCCAGTCTCCAAACTATTCTCTCTGCAACAGTCCCTTCTGCACCCCAGTCTCCAACGTCTTCTCTCTGCAACATTCCTTCTGCACCCCAGTCTGAAAACTATGCTCTCTGTAACAATTTTTCTGCCCCTCAGTCTCCAACCTCTGCTCTATGTAACAAGAATTTTGCACGACAGTCTCCAACCTCTGCTCTATTCAACAGTCCTTCTGCACCCCAGTTCAACCTCTGCTCTCTGCAAAAGTCCTTCTCCACCCAGTCTCCAACCTCTGCTCTCTTCAACAGTGCTTCTGAACCAAGTGTCCAAACTCTGCTCTCTGAAAGATTGTTCTATACTCCAGTATCCAAATTCTGCTCTTTGTAACATTCCTTCACCACCTCATTCGTTAACCTCTGCTTTCTGCAAATGTCCTGCAACACCCCAGTCTCCAAACACTGTCCTCTGCAACAGTCCTTCAGCTCCCCAGTCTCCAACCTCTGCTCTCTGTAACAGTCCTTCTGCACACCAGTCTCCAAACTCTGCTCTGTGTATCTGTCCTTCTGCACCTCAGTCTCCAACCTCTGCTCTCTGTAACAGTCCATCTGCACCTCAGTCTGACACCTCTGCTCTGAACGATCCTTCTACACCCCAGTCTCCAACCACTGCTCTCTGTAACAGTCCACCTGCACCTCAGTCTCCAAACTCTGCTCTCTGTAAGATCCTTCAGGAACTCAGTCTCCAAACTCTGCTCTCTATAACAGTCATTCTGCACCCCAGTCTCCAACCTCTCCTCTCTGTAACAGGCCTTCTGCACGAGAGTCTCAAAACTCTGCTCTCTGTAGCAGGCCTTCTGCAGCCCAGTCTCCAACCTCTGCTCTCTGCAAAAATTTTTCTACACACCAGTCTCCAAAATCTGCTCTCTGCAACGATCCCTCTACATCCCAGTCTCCAACATCTGCTCTCTGCAAAAATCCTTCTACACCCGAGTATCAAAACTATGCTCTCTGCTACAGTCCTTCTGCACCTCGGTCTCCAAGCTCTGCTCTCTGCAATGATCCTTCTGCATCCCAGTCTCCAACGTCTGTTTTCTGCAACAGTCCTTCTGACCCCAGTCTCCAGCCTCTGCTCTCTGTATCATCCTTCTGCACCCCAGTTTCCAAACTCTGCTCTAGGTGACATTTCTTCTGCACCTCAGTCTCCACCCTCTGCTCTTTGTAACAGTACTTCTGTACCGCAGTCTCCAATCTCTGTTCACTGCAACATTTCTTCTGAACCCCAGTCTCCAAACTATGCTCTCTGTAACTGTCTTTCTGACCCCAGTCTCCAACCTCTTCTCTCTGTAATGATCTTTCTGCACCTCACTCTCCAATGTCTGCTCTCTGCAACGATCCTTCTGCACCCCAGTTTCCAACCTCTGCTCTCTGTAACAGTCCTTCTAGACTTCAGTGTCCAACCTGTCCTCTCTGTACCAATCCTTCTGCACCTCAGTCTCCAACGTCTGCTCTCTGTAACAGTCCGTCTGCACCCTAGTCTCCAATATCTGCTCTCTACAACGGTCCTTCTGTACTGCAGTCTACAACCTCTTCTCTCTATAACTGTCTTTATGCACCACAATTGCCAACCTCTGCTTTCTGTAACAGTACTTCTGCACCCCAGTTTCCAAACTCTAATCTCTGTAACATTCTTCTCCAACCCAGTCTCCAACCTCTGCTTTCTTCAACGGTCCTGCTGCAACCCAGTCTCCAAACTCTGTTCTCTGAAACAGTCCTTTTGCTCCGCAATTTCCAATCTCTGCTCTCTGTAACAGTTCTTCTTTACCGCAGTCTCTAACTTCTTCACTCTGTAACAGTCCTTCAACACCTAGTCTCCAAACTCTTCTCTTTGTACCAATCCTTCTGCACCTCAGTCTCCAACCTCTGCTCTCTGTAACAGTCCTCTTGCACCTCAGTCTCCAAACTCTGCTCTCTGTAACAGGCTTACTGTACCCCAGTCTCAGACTTCTGCTCACTGTATCAGTTATTCTGCACCCCAATCTCGAATCTCTGCTTTCTGTAACAGTCTTTCTGCACCCCAGTCTCAAACCTCTTTTCTCTGCAACGATCCTTCTGAAGCTCAGTCTCCACCCTCTCCTCTATGCAACAGTCCTTCTGCACCCCAGTCTCCAATCCATGTGTAAGATCCTTTTTCAACCCTTTCTCCAAACTTTCCTCTCTGTTACACTCCTTCTGAAACCCAGTATGAAACCTCTGCTCTCTCTAAAAGTCCTTCTGCACCAAAGTCTCCAAGTTCTGCAATCTGTAAGAGTCCTTCTTCACCCAAGTCTCAAAACTCTGAACTCAGAAATGATCTTTCTGCACCTCAGTCTCCAACCTCTGCTCTCTTTAATAGTCCTTCTGCACCCAGTCTCCAACATCTGCTCTCTGCAACGATCCTTCTTCTCCCCAGGCTCCAACCTCTGCTCTCTGCAATCGTTTTTCTACATCCCAGTTTCCAAAATCTGCTCTCTGCAACAGTTCTTCTTCACCTCAGTCTGAAAACTCTGCTCTCTGTAACAGTCTTTCTGCACCCCAGTCTCCAACCTCTTTTATCTGCAATGATCCTTCTGAACCTCAGTCTCATCCTCTCCTCTCTGCAACAGTCCTTCTGCACCCCAGTCTCCAGACTCTGCTCTCTGTAACACTCCTTCTGCACCCCAGTCTCCAAACTCATCTCTCTGCAACGATCCTTCTGCACCTCAGTCTCCAACCTCTGCTTTATGTAAAAGTCCTTCTGCACCTCAGTCTCCATCCTTTGCTCTCTGTAATGGTCCTTATGCACCCCAGTCTCCAATCTCTCCTCTCTGTAACAATCCTTTTGCACCTCTGTGTCCAACGTCTGCTCTCTGTAACAGTCCTTCTATACCTCAGTCTCCCACCTCTTCTCTCTATTACGGTACTTCTGCACCCCAATTGCCAACCCCTGCTTTCTGAAACAGTCCTTCTGCACCTGAGACTCCAATCTCTGATCTCTGTAACAGTCCTTCTAAGCCTCAGTCTGAAACTTCTGCTCTCTGCAACAATCCTTCTAAACCCCAGTCTCCAAACTGTGCTATCTGTAACAATCCTTCTGCACCCCAGTCTCAAACATCTGCTCTCTGTAACAGGCCTTCTGCACCCCAGTCTCCAACCTCTTCTCTCCGCAATGATTCTTCTGCACCTAAGTTTCCAACCTCTGCTCTCTGCAACAGTCCTTCTGCCCCCCAGTCTCCAATCTCTGCTCTATGTAAGATCCTTCTGCACCCAATTCTCCAAACTTTACTCTTTGTAACAGTCATTCTGCAGCTCAGTCTCCAATCTCATCTCTCTGCAACGGCCCTTCTGCACCCCAGTATCCAACCTCTGTTCTCTGCAGTAGTCCTTCTTGCACCCCAGGCTACAAACTCTGCTCTCTATAACAGTCCTACTGCACCCCAGTCTCCAATCTCTACTTTTCGTATCAGTTATTCTGCACCCCAGTCTAAAACCTCTGCTCTCTTTAACAGTCCTTCTTCACCTCAGTGTCCAAACTCTGCTCTCCGCAACAGTCCTTCTGAACCCAAGTCTCCGAACTCTGTTCTGTGCAAAAGTCTTTCTACACACTAGTCTCCAACATCTGCTCTTTGCAACGATCCTTCTGCATCCCAGTCTCCAAAGTCTGCTCTCTGCAACAGTCCTTCTACATCAAAGATTCCAAACTCTGCTCTCTGCTACAGTCCTTCTGCACCCCAGTCTTCAACCACTGCTCTCTTCAACATTTCTTCTGCACCCCAGTCTCCAACCTGTGATCTCTGTAACTATCCTTCTGCACCTCAGTCTTCAACGTCTGCTCTCTGTAACACTCCGTCTGCACCCTAGTCTCCAACATCTGCTCTCTACAACGGTCCTTCTGCACCAAAGTCTCCAAACTCTCCTCTCTCTAAAAGTCCTTCTGTACCGCAGTCTCCAACCTCTTCTCTCTATTACTGTCCTTCTGCACCGCAATTGCCAACCTCTGCTTTCTGTAACAGTCCTTCTGCACCTCAGATTGCAACTTCTTCTCTCTGTAACGATCCTTCTGCACCTCAGTCTTCAAACTCTTCTCTCTGCAACGACCCTGCTGCACCTCAGTCTCCAACCTGTACTCTCTGCAACAATCCTTTTGCACCTCAGTTTCCAACCTCTGCTCTCTGCAACGATCCTTCTGCACCAGAGTTTCCAACCTCTTCTCTCTGTACCAATTCTTCTGCACCTCAGTCTCCAACCACTGCTCTCTGTAACAGTCCTTCTGCACTTCAGTCTCCAAACTCTGCTCTCTGTAACAGACTCAAAGCACAGCAGTCTCCAGCCTCTGCTCAGTGTCACAGTTCTTCTGCACCCCAGTCTCGAATCTCTGCTCTCTGTAACAGTCTTTCTGCATCCCAGTCTCCAACCTCTTTTCTCTGCAACGATCCTTCTGAACCTCAGTCTCCATCCTCTTCTATCTGCAACAGTCCTTCAGCACCCCAGTCTCCAGACTGTGCTCTGTGTAAGATCCTTTTGCATCCCTTTTCCAACCCTTTCTCTCTGTAACAGTACTTCTGCACCCCAGTTTTCAACCTCTGCTCTCTCTAAATGATCTTCTGCACCTCAGTCTCCAACCTTTGCTCTCTGTAATGGTCCTTCTGTACCCCAGTCTCCAAAATCTGCTCTCTTTATCAATCCTTCTGCACCTCAGTCTCAAAGTCTGCTCTCTGTAACAGTCCTTCTGCACCCTAGTCTCCAACATCTGCTCTCTACAATGGTCCTTCTGCACCAAAGTCTCCAAACTCTGCTCTCTCTAACAGTCCTTCTGTACCGCCGTCTCCAATGTCTTCTCTCTATAACGGTCCTTCTGCACCCTAATTGCGAACCTCTGCTTTCTGTAACATTCCTTCTGCACCTCAGATTCCAAACTCTGCTCTCTGTAACAGTCCTTCTAAGCCTCAGTCTGAAACCTCTGCTTTCTGCAACAATCCTTCTGCACCCCAGTCTCCAAACTGTGCTATTTATAACAATTTTTTTGCACCCCAGTCTCCAACTTCTGCTCTCTGCAACAGGTCTACTGCACCCCAGTCTTCAAATTCTGCTCTCTGTAACAGGCCTTCTGCACCCCAGTATCCAACCTCTTCTCTCTGCAATGATCCTTCTGCACCTCAGTCTCCAACCTCTGTTCTCTGAAACAGTCCTTCTGAACCAAAGTTTCCAACCTCTGCTCTCGGCAATGATCCTTCTGCATTCCAGTCTCCAAAAACTACTCCCTGCAAAAGTCCTTCTGCACCCCAGTCTCCAACCTCTGCTCTCTGCAGCATTTCTTCTGCACCCAAGTCTTCAACCTGTGCTCTCTGTAACTGTCCTGCTGCACCCCAGTCTCCAAACTCTGCTCTCCATAGCGATCTTACTTCACCTCATTCTCCAACCTCTGCTCTCTGCAACGATCCTTCTGCACCCCAGTCTCCATTCTCTGCTCTCTATATGAATCCTTTTGAACCCCAGTCTCCAATCTCTACTCTCTGTAAAGTGATTCTGCACCAAAGTCTCCAAGTTCTGCAATCTGTAACAGTCCTTCTGCACCCCAGTCTCAAAACTCTGAACTCAGAAATGATCTTTCTGCACCTCAGTCTCCAACCTCTGCTCTCTTTAATAGTCCTTCTGCACCCAGTCTCCAACATCTGCTCTCTGCAACAATCCTACTTCTCACCAGGCTCCAACCTGTGCTTTCTGCAATCGTCCTTCTACATCCCAGTTTCCAAAATCTGCTCTCTGTAACAGTCCTTCTGCACCTCAGTCTCCAAACTCTGCTCTCTAAAACAGTCTTTCTGCACCCCTGTCTCCAACCTCTGCTCTCTGCAACGATCCTTCTGCATCCGAATCTCTAAACTCTGCTCTTTGTAACACTCCTTCTGCACCCCAGTCTCCAAACTCTTCTCTTTGGAACTATTTTTCTGCACCTCAGTCTCCAACCTCTGCTCTCTGTAAAAGTCCTTCTGCACCTCAGTCTCCATTCTTTGCTCTCTGTAATGTTCCTTCTGCACCCCAGTCTCCAATCTCTGCTCTCTGTAACAATCCGTCTGCACCTCTGTGTCCAACTTCTGCTCTCTGTAACAGTCCTTCTGTACCACAGTCTCCAAACTCTTCTCTCTATATCGGTACTTCTGCACCCCAATTGCCAACCTCTGCTTTCTGAAACAGTCCTTCTGCACCTGAGACTCCAACCTCTGCTCTCTGTAACAGTCCCTCTAAGCCTCAGTCTAAAACCTCTGCTCTCCGCAACAATCCTTCTAAACCCCAGTCTCCAAACTGTGTTATCTGTAACAATCCTTCTGCACGCCAGTCTTAAACATCTTCTCTCTGTAACAGGCATTCTGCACCCCAGTCTCCAACCTGTTCTCTCTGCAATGATTCTTCTCCACCTCAGTTTCCAACCTCTGCTCTCTGCAACAGTCCTTCTGCCCCCAGTCTCCAACCTCTGCTGTCTGTAACATCGTTCTTCATCCCAGTTTCCAAACTCTGCTCTAGGTGACATTCCTTCTGCACCCCAGTCTCCACACTCTGCTCTTTGTAACAGTACGTCTGTACCGCAGTCTCCAATCTCTGCTCACTGCAACATTTCTTCTGCACCCCAGTCTCCAAACTGTGCTCTCTGTAACTGTCTTTATGACCCCAGTCTCCACCCTCTGCTCTCTCTAAAGTTCCTTTTGCACCTCAGTCTCCAACCTCTGCTCTCTGCATCGATCCTTCTGCACCTCAGTTTCCAACCTCTGCTCTCTGCAAAGATCATTCTGCACCACAGTTTCTAACCTCTGCACTCTGTAACAGTCTTTCTGCACCCCAGTCTCCAACCTCTTTTCTCTGCAACTATCCTTCTGAACCTCAGTCTCCAACCTCTGCTCTCTTCAACAGTCCTTCTGCACCCCAGTTCCAGACTCTGCTCTCTGTAAGATCCATTTTCATCCCTTTCTCCAACCCTTCCTCTCTGTAACAGTCTTTCTGCACCCCAGTATCCAAACTCTGCTCTCTCTAAAAGTCCATCTGCACCTTAGTCTCAAAACTTTGCCCTCTGTAATGGCAATTATGTACCCCAGTCTCCAAACTCTGCTCTCTGTATCAATCCTTCTGCACCTCAGTCTCCAACGTCTGCTCTCTACAACGGTCCTTCTTCACCAAAGTCTCCAAACTCTGCTCTCTCTAACAGTCCTTCTATACCGCAGTCTCCAACCTCTTCTCTCTATAACGGTCCTTCTGCACCTCAATTGCCAACCTCTGCTTTCTGTAACAATCCTTCTGCACCTCAGATTTTAAACTCTGCTCTCTGTTACAGTTTTTCTAAGTCTCAGTCTGAAACCTCTGCTGACTGCAACAATCTTTCTGCACCCCAGTCTCTAAACTGTGCTATCTGTAACAATCCTTTTGCATCCCAGTCTCCAACCTCTGCTCTCTGCAACAGGTCTTCTGCACCCCAGTCTTCAAACTCTGCTCTCTGTAATAGGCCTTCTGCACCCCAGTCTCCAACCTCTTCTCCCTGCAATGATCCTTCTGCACCTCAGTCTCCAACCTCTGTTCTCTGCAACAGTTTTTCTGAACCACAGTCTCCAACCTCTGCTCTCTGCAATGATCCTTCTGCATTCTAGTCTCCAACAACTGCTCTCTACAACAGTCCTTCTGCACCCCAGTCTCCAACCTCTTCTCTCTGCTACAGAACTACTGCAACCCAGTCTCCAGCCTCTGCTCTCTGCAACATTTCTTCTGCACTCAAGTCTCAAACCTGTACTCTCTGTAACTGTCCTGCTGCACCCCAGTCTCCAAACTCTGCTCTCCATCGCGATCCTTCTTCACCTCATTCTCCAAATTCTGGTCCCTGCAACGATCCTTCTGCACCCAAGTCTCCATTCTCTTCTCTCTGTAAGAATCCTTTTGCACCCCAGTATCCAATCTCTACTCTCTGTAAAAGTCCTTCTGCACCAAAGTCTCCAAGGTCTGCAATATGTAACAGCCCTTCTGCACCCCAGTCTCAAACCTCTGCACTCAGAAATGATCTTTCTGAACCTCAGTCTCCAACCTCTGCTCTCAGTAACTGTTTTTCTGCACCCCAATCTCCAAACTCTTCTCTCTGTACCAATCCTTCTGCACCTCAGTCTCTGATGTCTGCTCTCTGTAACAGTCCTTCTGGACCTCAGTGTCCAACCTCTGCTCTCTGGAACATGCTTACTGCACCCCAGTCTCCAACCTCTGCTCTCTGTAACAGTTCTTCTTCACCTCAATCTCGAATCTCTGCTATCTGTAACAGTCTTTCTGCACCCCAGTCTACAACCTCTTTTCTCTGCAACGATCCTTCTGAACCTCAGTCTCCAACCTCTGCTCTCTGCAACAGTCCTTCTGCACCTCAGTCTCTAGACTCTGCTCTCTGTAAGAACCTTTTGCATCACTTTTCCAACACTTCCTCTCTGTAACAGTCCTTCTGCACCCCAGTATCCAACCTCTGCTCTCCCTAAAAGTCCACCTGCACCTCAGTCTCCAAACTTTGCTCTTTGTAATGGTAATTCTGTACCCAAGTCTCCAAACTCTTCCCACTGTATCAATCCTTCTGCACCTCAGTCTCCAACGTCTACTCTCTGTAACAGTCCTTCTGCATCCTAGTCTCCAACCTCTTCTCTCTATAACGGTTTTTCTGCACCCCAATTGCCAACCTCTGCTTTCTGTAACAGTCCTTCTGCACCTCAGATTCCAACCTCTGCTCTTTGTAACAGTCCTTCTAAGCCTCAGTCTTAAACCTCTGCTGTCTGCAACGATCCTTTTGCACCCCAGTCTCCAACCTCTGCTCTCTGTAACAGGTCTTCTGCACCCCAGTCTCCAAACTCTGCTCTCTGCAATGATCCTTCTGCACCCCAGTCTCCAACCTCAGCTCTCTGCAGCAGTCCTTTTACACACCAGTAACCAAAATCTGCTCTGTTTAACAATCCTTCTGCACCTTAGTTTTCAACATCTGCTCTCTGAAACGATTCTTCTGCACGCCAGTTTCCAAACTCTGATCTCTGTATCAGTCCTTCTGTACAAGTCTCCAAACTTTGCTCTCTGCCAAAGTCCTTATGCACCCAAGTTTTCAAACTTTGCTGTCTGTAACACTTCTTCTGCACCCCAGACTCTAACCTGTGCTCTCTGTAAAAGGCTTTCTGCACCCCAGTCTCCAACATCTGCTCTCTGCAACGATCCTTCGTCTATCCAGTCTCCAAACTCTGCTCTCTGTAAAAGTCCTTTTGTTTCGCAATCTCCAAACTCTTCTCTTTGTAACGGTCCATCTACTCCCCAATTGCCAACCTCTGTTTTCTGTAACAGTCCTTCTGCACCCAGTCTCCAAACTCTTCTCTCTGCAACGATCTTACTACACCTCAGTCTCCAAGCTCTTCTCTGTGTAAAAGTCCTTGCGAACCTCAGTCTTCATCCTTTGCTCTCTGTAATGGTCCTTCTGCACCCCAGTCTCCAATCACTGCTCTCTGTAACAATCCTTCTGCACCTCTGTCTCCAACGTCTTCTCTCTGTAACAGTCCTACTGCACCCCTGTCTCCCACATCTGCTCTCTGCAATGGTCCTTCTGCACCCCAGTCTCAAAGCACTTATCTCTCTATAACGCTCCTTCTGCACCACAATTTCCAAACTCTGCTCTCTTTAACAGTCCTTCTATGCCTCAGTCTGAAACTTCTGCTCTCTGCAACAATCCTAAACAACAGTCTCCAAACTGTGCTATCTGTAACAATTCTTCTGCACCCCAGTCTCCAACCTCTGCTCTCTGCAACGATCCTTCTGCATCCAAGTCTCTAACGTCTGCCCTCTGTAAGATCCTTCTGCACCTGTAACAGTCATTCTGCACGTCAGTGTCCAACCTCATCTCTCTGCAACGGCCCTTGTGCACCTCAGTATCCAACCTCTGTTCTCTGCAGCTGTCCTTCTGCACCCCAGGCTACAAACTCTGCTCTCTGTAACAGTCCTTCTTCACCCCAGTCTCCAAACTCTACGTTCCGTATCAGTTATTCTGCACCTAAGTATAAAACCTCTGCTGTCTGTAACATTCCTTCTGCACCACAGTCTCCAACCTCTGCTTCTTCAACAGTCCATCTGCACCCCAGTCTCCAACCTCTGCTCTCTGCAAACGTCTTATTATAGCCCAGTATCCAACATCTGCTCTCTGCAACTATCTTTCTGCATCCCAGTCTCCAACGTCTGCTCTCTGCAACAGTCCTTCTACACCCCAGTTTCCAACATCTTCTCTCTGCTAAGTCCTTCTGCACCCCAGTCTCCAACCTCTGCTCTCCGCAACATTTCTTCTGCACCCCAGTCTCCAAACTGTGCTCTCTGAAACTATCCTACTGCACCCCAGACTCCAGACTCTGCTATCTGTAGCGATCCTTCTGCACCTCAGTCTCCAACCTCTGCTCTCTGCAACGATTTTTCTGCATCACAGTCTCCAATGTCTGATCTCTGTAAGATCCTTCTGCACCCCGTTCTCCAAACTTTGCTCTCTGTAACAGTCATTCTGCACCTCAGTCTCCAACCTCATCTCTCTGCAACGGCCCTTGTGCACACTAGTATCCAACCTCTGTTCTCTGCAGCTGTCCTTCTGCACCCCAGGGTACAAACTCTGCTCTCTGTAACAGTCCTTTTGCACCCCAGTCTCCAAACTCTACTTTCTGTATTAGTTATTCTGCACCCCAGTCTAAAAGCTCTGCTGTCTGTAACAGTCCTTCTGCACCTCAGTCTCCAACCTCTGCTGTCTGTAACATTCTTTCTGCACCACAGTCTCCAACCTCTGCTCTCTGCAACAGTCCATCTGCACCCCAGTCTCCAACCTCTGCTCTCTGCAAACGTCTTATTATACCCCAGTATCAAACATCTGCTCTCTGCAACGATCTTTCTGCATCCCAGTCTCAAACGTCTGCTCTCTGCAAGAGGCCTTCTACCCACAGTTTCCAACCTCTGCTCTCTGCTACAGTCCTTTTTCACCCCAGTCTCCAACCTCTGCTCTCTGCAATATTTCTTCTGCACCTCAGTCTCCAACCTCTGCTCTCTGCAACGATCCTTCTGCATCCCAGTCTCCCACATCTGCTCTCTGCAACGGTCCTTCTGCACCCCAGTCTCCAACCTCTGCTCTCTGTGAGATCCTTCTCTATGCCGTTCTCCAAACTTTGCTCTCTGTAACAGTCATTCTGCACCTCAGTCTCCAACCTCTTCTCTCTACAACGGCCATTCTGCAGCCCAGTATTCAACCTCTGTTCTCTGCACCAGTCCTTCTGCAACCCAGGCTTTGAACTCTGCTCTCTGTAACAATCCTTCTGCATCCCAGTCTCCAAACTCTACTTTCCGTATCAGTTATTCTGCACCTCAGTCTGAAACCTCTGCTGTCTGTAACAGTCCTTCTGCACCTTAGTCTTCAAACTCTGCTCTCCGCAACAGTCCTTCTGCACCCCAGTCTCAAACTTCTGCTATGTGCAAAAGTCCTTTTCACACCAGTCTCTAACATCTGCTCTCTGCAACGATCCTTCTGCATCCCAGTCTCTAATGTCTGCTCTCTGCAACAGTCTTTCTACACCCCAGTCTCCAACCTCTGCTCTCTGGTACACTTCTTCTGCACCCCAGTCTCCAACCTCTGCTCTCTTCAACATTTCTTCTGCACCCCAGTCTCTAACCTGTGCTCTCTGTAACTATCATAATGCATGCTGGTCTCAAAACTCTGCTCTCTGTAGTGATCCTTCTGCACCTCAGTTTCCAACCTCTGCTCTCTGCAATGATTCTCTGCACCCCAGTCTCCAAGGACTGTTCTCTGCAACAGTCATTCTGAAACCAGTCTCCAGTATCTGCTCTTTGTAACATCCTCTCCACCCCAGTTTCCAAACTGTGCTCTCGGTGACATTCCTTCTGCACCCCAGTCTCCACCCTCTGCTCTTTGTAACAGTACTTCTGTCCCGCAGTCTCCAATCTCTGCTCACTGCAACATTTATTTTGCACCCCTGTCTCCAAACTGTGCTCTCTGTAACTGTCTATCTGACCCCAGTCTCCAACCTCTGCTCTCTGTAAAGTTCCTTCTGCACCTCAGTCTCCAACCTCTACTCTCTGCAACGATCCTTCTGCACCTCAGTTTCCAAACTCTGCTCTCTGAAACGATCCTTCTGAACCTCAGTCTCCAACCTCTACTTTCTGCAACGATCCTTCTTAACCACAGTTTCCAAACTCTGCACTCTGTAACAGTCATTCTACACCTAGTCTACAACCTCTTCTCTCTGTACCAATCCTTCTGAACCTCTGTCTCCAACCTCTGCTCTCTGTAACAGTCCTTCTACACCTCAGTCTCCAACCTCTGTTCTCTGTAACAGTCCTTCTGCACCTCAGTCTCCAAACTCTGCTCTCTGTAAAAGGCTTAATGCACCCCAGTCTCCAACCTCTGCTCTCTGTAACACTTCTTCTGCCACCCCAATCTCAAAACTCTGCTCTCTGTAACAGTTTTCTGCACCCCAGTCTCCAACCTCTTTTCTCTACAACGATCCTTCTGAACCTCAGTCTCCAACCTCTGCTCTCTGCAACAGTCCTTCTGCACCCCAGTCTCTAGATTCTGCTCTTAGTAAGATCCTTTTGCATCCCTTTCTCCAAAACTCTCCTCTCTCTAACAGTCCTTCTGCACCCCAGTATCCAAACTC
Source organism: Ictidomys tridecemlineatus (assembly GCF_052094955.1). NCBI lineage: Eukaryota > Metazoa > Chordata > Mammalia > Rodentia > Sciuridae > Ictidomys > Ictidomys tridecemlineatus. The sequence continues at coordinate 7,297 of NW_027523453.1, read as the reverse complement.
TGCTCTCTGTAAAAGTCCTTCTGTTCCTAAGTCTCCAACCTTTGCTCTCTGTAATGGTCCTTCTGTACCGCAGTCTCCAAAATCTGCTCTCTGTATCAATCCTCTGCACCTCAGTCTCCAATGTCTGCTCTGTGTAACAGTCCTTCTGCACCCTAGTCTCCAAACATCTCCTCTCTACAATGGTCTTTCTGCACTAAAGTCTCCAAACTCTGCTCTCTCTAACAGTGCTTCTGTACTGCAGTCTCCAAACTCTTCTCTCTATAACTGTCTTTCTGCACCCCAATTGCCAACGTCTGCTTTCTGTAACAGTCCTTCTGAACCTCAGATTCCAAACTCTGCTCTCTGTATGAGTCTTTTTAAGCCTCAGTCTGAACCTCTGATGTGTACAACAATCTTTCTGCACCCCAGTCTCCAACCTATGCTCTCTGTAACAGGTCTTCTGCTCCTCAGTCTCAAACTCTTTCTCTGCAACGATTCTTCTGCACCTCTTTCTCCAACCTCTTCTCTCTGCAATGATCCTTCTGCATCCCAGTCTCCAAAAACTGCTCTCTTCAACAGTCCTTCTGCACCCCAGTCTACAACCTCTGCTCTCTGCTTCAGTACTTCTACACCCCAGTCTCCAACCTCTGCTTTCTGCAACATGTCTTTTACACCCATGTCTCCAACCTGTACTCTCTGTAACTGTCCTGCTGCAACCCAGTCTCCAACCTCTGCTCTCTGTAGCATCCTTCTGCACCTCATTCTCCAAATTCTGCACTCTGCAACGATCCTTCTGCACCCCAGTCTCCATTCTCTGCTCTCTCTAAGAATCCTTTTCACCCCAGTATCCAAAATCTCCTCTCTTTAAAAGTCCTTCTGCACCTCATTCTATAAGTTCTGCAATCTGTAGCAGTCCTTCTGCACCCCAGTCTTAAACCTCTGCACTCATAAATGATCTTTCTGCACCTCAGTCTCAAACCTCTGCTCTTTTTAATAGTCTTTCTGCACCCCAGTCTCCAACATCTGCTCTCTGAAATGATCCTGTTTCTCCCCAGGCTCCAAGCTCTGCTCTCTGCAACGGTCCTTTTACATCCCAGTTTACAAAGTCTTCTCTCTGTAACAGTCCTTCTGCACCTCAGTCTCCAAACTCTGCTCTCTGAAACACTCCTTCTGCACCCCTGTCTCCAACCTCTGCTCTCATTAACAGTTCTTCTGCACCCCATTCTCCAAACTCTGCTCTCTGTAACACTCCTTATGCACCCCAGTCTCCATACTCTTTGTTAAAGTCTTTCTGCACCTCAGTCTCAAACCTCTGCTCTCAGTAAGATTAATCTGCAACCGATTCTCCAAACGCTGCTCTCTGTAAGAGTCTTCAGCATCCCATTATCCAAACTCTGCTCTCTGTAAAAGGCCTTCTGCACCCCAGTCTCCAATATCTGCTCTCTGCAACGATCCTTCTTCTACCCAGTCTCCAAACTCAGCTCTCTGGAAAAGTCTTTTTGTATCGCAGTCTCCAAACTCTTCTCTTTGTAACGGTCCATCTTTTCCCCAATTGCCAACCTCTGCTTTCTGTTATAGTCCTTCTGCACCTAAGTCTCCAAACTCTTCTCTCTGCAATGATCTTTCTACACCTCAGTCTCCAACCTCTACTTTCTGCAACGATCCTTCTGAACCACAGTTTCCATACTCTGCACTCTGTAACAATCATTCTACACCTAGTCTCCAACCTCTTCTCTCTGTACCAATCCTTCTGCAACTCAGTCTTCAACCTCTGCTCTTTGTAAAAGTCCTTCTGCACCTCAGTCTCCATCCTTTGCTCTCTGTAATTGTCTTTCTGCACCCCAGTCTCCAAACTCTGCTCTCTGTAACAATCCTTCTGCACCTCTGTCTCCAACGTCTGCTCTCTGTAATAGTCCTTCTGCAACCCAGTCTCCCACATCTGCTCTCTGTAACAGTCCTTCTGCACAACAGTCTGCAAACTCTGCTCTGTGTAACAGTCCTTCTGTATGGCAGTCTCCAACCTCTTCTCTCTATAACGGTCCTTCTGCACCCCAATTTAAAACGTCTGCTCTCTGTAACAGTCCTTCTAAGCCTCAGTCTGAAACTTCTGCTCATTGCAACAATCCTTCTAAACAACAGTCTCCAAACTGTTCTATCAGTAACAATCCTTTTGCACCCCAGTTCTCCAACATCTGCTCTTTGTAACAGGTTTTCTGCAACCCTGTCTCTAAACTCTGCTCTCTGTAACAGGCCTTCTGCACCCCAGTCTCCAAACTTTGCTCTCTGCAAAAGTCCTTCTACACCCCAGTGTTCAACCTCTGCTCTCTGCAACTATCCTTCTGCATCCCAGTCTCCAACGTCTGCTCTCTGTAAGATTCTTCTGCACCTTGTTCTCAAAACTTTGCTCTCTGTAACAGTCATTCTGCACCTCAGTCTCCAAACTTATCACTCTGCAATGGCCCTTTTGCACCCCAGTATCCAGCTTCTGTTCTCTGCAGCTGTCCTTCTACACTCCAGGCTACACACTCTGCTCTCAGTAACAGTCCTTCTGCAACCCAGTCTCCAAACTCTACTTTCCGTATCAGTTATTCTGCACCCCAGTCTAAAACCTCTGCTCTCTGTAACAGTCCTTCTGAACCTCAGTCTCCAACCTCTGCTCTCTGCAACAGTCCTTCTGCACCTCAGTCTCCAACCTCTGCTCTTTGCAACCGTCTTATTATACCTCATTAGCCAACATCTGCTCTCTGCAACGATCTTTCTGCACCCCAGTCTCCAACTTCGGCTCTCTGTAACATTTCTTTTGCACCCCAGTCTCCAACCTAGGCTCTCTGAAACTATCCTACTGAACCCCGGTCTCCAAACTCTGCTCTCTGTAGGATACATTTGAGTCCCTTTCTGAAATCTCTCCTCTCTGTAACAGTCCTTCTGCACCCCAGTATCCAACCTCTGCTCTCTGTAAAAGTCCTTCTGCACCTCAGTCTCCAAACTTTGCTCTCTGTAATGGTCCTTCTGCACCCTAGTCTCCAACATATTCTCTCTAAAACAATCCTTCTGCACCAAAGTCTCCAAACTCTGCTCTCTATAACAGTCCTTCTGAACCCCAATTGCAAACCTCTGCTTTCTGTAACAGTCCTTCTGCACCTCAGATTCCAACCTCTGCTCTCTGTAACAGTCCTTCTAAGCCTCAGTCTTAAACCTCTGCTCTCTGCAACAATCCTTCTGCATCCCAGTCTCCAAACTGTTCTATATGTATCGATCGTTCTGCACACCAGTCTTCAACCTCTGCTCTCTGTAACAGGTCTTCTGCACCCCAGTCTCCAGACTCTGCTCTCTGTAACAGGCCTTCTGCTCCCCAGTCTCCAACCTCTTTTCTCTGCAATGATTCTTCTGCACCTCAGTCTCCAACCTCTGCTCTCTGCAACAGTCCTTGTAAACCGCAGTCTCCAACCTCTTCTCTCTGCAATGATACTTCTGCATTTCAGTCTCTAACAACTGCTCTCTGCAACAGTCCTTCTGCACCCAAGTCTACAACCTCTGCTCTCTGCTACAGTACTTCTGCACCCCAGTCTCCAACCTCTGCTCTCTGCAAAATTTCTTCTGCACCCAAGTCTCCAACCTGTGCTCTCTGTAACTGTCCTGCTGAAACCCAGTCTCCAAACTCTGCACTCTGTAGTGATCCTTCTGCACCTCATTCTACAACCTGTGCTATCTGCAACGATCCTTATACACCCCAGTCCCCATTCTCTGCTCTCTGTAAGAATCCTTTTGCACCCCAGTCTCCAACCTCTGCTTTCTGTAAAAGTCATTCTGCACCTCAGTCTCCAAGTTCTGCAATCTGTAACAGTCCTTCTGCACCCCAGTCTCAAACCTTAGCACTCAGAAATGATCTTTTTGCACCTTAGTCTCCAACCTCTGCTCTTTTTAACAGTCGTTCTGCACCCCGGTCTCCAACATATGCTCTCTACAACGATCCTTCTCCCCAGGCTCCAACCTCTCCTCTCTGCAACGGTCCTTCTACATCCCAGGATCCAAAAACTACTCTCTGAAACAGTATTTATGCACGTCAGTCTAAAAATTCGGCTCTCTCCAAAAATCCTCTGCACCCGAATTTCCAAACATTGCTCTCTGTAAAAGTCCTTCTGGACCTCAGCCTACAAAATGCTCTCTGTAATATCCTTCTGCAACCAAGTCAGGAAATTGTGCTATCTTTAACAGTCCTTCTACACCTCAGTCTCCAATCTCTGCTCTCTGTAACAGGCCTTCTGCACCCCAGTCTCCAACCTCTTCTCTCTGCAAGGATCCTTCTTAACCTCAGTCTCCAACCTCTATTCTGTGCAACAGTCCATCTGCACCCCAGTCTCCAAACTCTGCTCTCTGCAACGGTTCTTATGCACCCAAGTCTCCAAATTTTGTTCTCTACAACAGTCATTATGCACCACAGTCTCCAACCTCTGCTCTCTGCAAGGATCCTTTTGCATCCCAGTCTTCAAATTCTGCTCTTTGCAACAGTCCTTCTGCACCCCAGTCTTCAACCTCTGCTCTCCACTACAGTCCTTCTTCACCCCAGTCTCAAAATTCTGCTCTCTGCAACATTTCTTCTGCACCCCAGTCTCCAACCTGTGTTCTCTGTAACTGTCCTGCTGCACCCCAGTCTCCAAATTCTGCTCTCTGTAGCTATCCTTCTGCACCTCAGTCTTCAACCTCTGCTCTCTACAAGATTTTTCTCCACCTCGATCTCCAAGTTCTGCAATCTGTAATGGTCCTTCTGCACCCCAGTCTCCAACCTCTGCTCTCTGAAACGATTATTCTGCACCTTAGTCTCCAACCTCTATTCTCTGTAACAAACCTTCTGCATCCCACTCTCCAAACTCTGCACTCTGTAACAGGCTTTCTGCAACCCAGTTTCCAAAATCTTCTCTCTGCAACGATTCTTCTTCACCTCAGTCTCCATCCACTGCTCTTTGCAACTGTCCTTCTGCACCCCAGTCTCCTTCCTCCGCTCTCTGTAAGAATCCTTCTGCACCCCAGTCTCCAAACGCTCCTCTCTGTAACAGTCCTTCTGCACCTCAGTGTCCAAACTCTGCTCTCTGTAATGAACCTTCAGCTCCTCAGTCTCAAACCGCTGCTCTCTGTAACAGGCCTTCTGAACCCCATTCTCCAACCTATGCTTTCTGGATCAGTCCTTTTGCACACCAGTATCCTAACTCTGCTCTCTATAAAAGTCCTTCTGTATCGCAGTCTCAAATCTCTGCTCTCTGTAACGGTCCTTCGGCACCCCAGTCTCAAACGTCAGCTTTCTGTATCAGTTCTTCTGAACCCCAGTCTCCAACCTCTGCTCTCATTAAGAGTCCTTCTGCACCCCAGTCTCCAACTTCTGCTCTCTGCAACATTTCTCCTGCACCCCAGTCTCCAACCTCTGCTCTCTGTAACGATCTATCTGCACCACACTCTGCAACCTCTGCTCTCTGCAACGATCCTTCTGCACCTGAGAATCCAACCTCTGTTCTATGCAATGATCCTTCTGCACCCCAGTCTCCCCTCTCTACTCTCTGTAAAAGTCCTTCTGCACCTCTGTCTCCAACCTCTGTTCTCTGTAAGATCTTTCTGCCATGCATTCTCCAAATGCTGCTCTTTGTAACAGTCCTTCTGTACCCCAGTCTCCGAACTCTACTCTCTGTAACAGGCCTTCTGCACCCCAGTCTCCAACCTGTGCTTTCTGCAATGATCCTTCTGCACCCCGGTCTCAAAACTCTGCTCTTTGTAACAGGCCCTAATGCACCCCAGTCTCCAACCTCTTCTCTCTGCAATGATCACTCTCCACCTCAGTCTCTAACCAATGCTCTCTACAACAGTCCTTCTGCACCCCAGTCTCCAACCTCTGCTCTCTGTAAGATCCTTCTTCACCCGGCCTCCAAACTTTGCTCTCTATAACAGTCCCTTCTGCAACTAAGTCTCAAAACTCTGCTCTCTGCTACGGTCCTTCTGCACCCCAGTATCCAAACTTTGTTCTCTGCAACAGTCCTTCTGCACTCCAGGCTTCAAACTCTGCTCTCTGTAACAGTTCTTCTGTACCGCAGTCAAAAACTTCTGCTGTCTGTAACGTTCCTTCTGCACCCCAGTCTCCAAACTCTACTTTCCATATCAGTTATTCTGCACCCCAGTCTCCAACCTCTGCTCTCTGTAACAGTACTTCTGCACCTCACTCTCCAACCTCTGCTCTTTGCAACAGTTCTTCTGCACCCCAGTCTCCAACCTCTGCTCTCGGTAAGATCCTTCTTCACCCCGGTCTCCAAACTTTGCTCTCTATAACAGTCCTTCTGCACCTCAGTCTCCAACTTCTGCTCTATGCAAAAGTCCTTCTGCACCCCAGTCTCGAAGCTCTTCTCTCTGCAACAGTACTTCTACACCCGAATCTCCGAACTCTGCTCTCTGCAACGATCCTTCTGCATCACAGTCACCAACATCTGCTCACTGCAACAGTCCTTCTGCACCCCAGTCTCAAACCTCTGCTTTCCGTTACAGTCCTTCTTCACCCCAGTCTCAAACCTCTGCTCTCTGCAACATTTCTTCTGCACCCCAGTCTCCAACCTCTGCTCTCTGTAGCGATTTTTCTGCAACAAAGTCTCCAACCTCTGCTCTCTGCAACAGTCCTTCTGCACCCAGTCTCCAAGCTCTGCTGTCTGTAACACACCTTCTGCACATCAGTGTCCAAACTCTGCTCTCTGTAAAAATTCTTCTTCACCTCAGTCTCCAAACTCTGCTCTCTGTAACAGACCTTCTGCACCCCATTCTCCAACCTCTGCTCTCTGTAACAGTTCTTCTGGTCACCAATCTACAAACTCTGCTCTCTGTAATGCTCCTTCTGCACCCCAGTCTCCATCCTCTGTTCTCTGTATCACTCCTTCTGCACCCTAGTCTCCATTCTCTGCTCTCTGTAAGAATGTTTTTGCACCCAGTCACCAACCGCTCCTCTCTGTAACAGTCCTACTGCACCTCAGTCTCCAACCTCTGTTCTCTGTAATGAACCTTCAGCACTTCAGTCTCCAACTGTTGCTCTCTGTAACAGGCCTTCTGAACCCCATTCTCCAACCTATGCTTTATGGATCAGTCCGTTTGCAAACCAGTTTCCTACCTCTGCTCTCTGTAACAATCTTTCTGCACCTGACTCTCCAACCTCTGCTCTCTGAAACGGTCCGTCTGCACCCCAGTCTCCAAACTCTGTTCTCTGCATCAGTCTTTCTGCACCCCAGTATCCAACCTCTGCTCTCTGTAACAGTCCTTCTGTATTACAGTCTCAAAACTCTGATCTCTGTAATGG
>NW_027523452.1:0-47745 GCF_052094955.1 Ictidomys tridecemlineatus | reverse complement strand
ACACAGACCCGATGGGGCAAATCCTCCCAACACATGGCACAAATGAATATATCAGGAGTGAAAATTTGCTATCATTTCCAAGGTTTAATCAAAGGTAGTTTTATAGAAGTTGTACTGCAAAAGTTACCTGATTTCCGTTTCATTTCTGGCTTCCACCATTTTTGTTTTTTGAGAGCTGTATCTTTGCTTTTAACGGTAGGCTTGATGTGCTTGGAGACAAGATAACACGTAAATATTTTACAGTGCATACAGCATGCATTTAATAATATAACATAAACATAGAAGATGATTTACCTTGTATGAAGCATGTACATCTTTAGATACTGAAAAGCAAATGAAATACATAATCAATAAAACCTGAATATATAAAAAAACACACTCATATTCCTACTAAGTGAGTATACAGCTCAGTCCAAGTGATAACTATTTTTGTTAGCATTGATAAAGATTACATTATCTTTGCAGTTTTAAGTTTTGGGATTTTTGTAGATAACAAGACTGAAAGGTCCAAAATGAATATTGACAATATCTCTTTAGTAAATAAGTCTTGCAGTTAAGTTTCAAATGGTAAGAACACCTTTGTGATCATTATAAATAATTCGGCAAGGGTACATATACAAATGTGAAGACGCAGAATGCTGGAGACCACAGAGATCTGTATTCAGAGAAGGAAGGAGGTATCCGGAGAATTTCAATGTCAAAGCTGAAGTAGTCAGATGGCAGCACATATGTCAAGTGACCTATGAATTGTTTAATCCATTTTATTATAACTAAGTATCCTGTACCTCAAGATCCAGGACAAGGTGTACTTTATTCCTTATCAGTATTTTTTTCTTCTGAACTAATTGGATCAGATGTATGCATTTAGAATAACAGGTAATATGAACATGATTGTTTTTTCATACCCATCTGGGACTGTGGCACATCTTCTAATCCTGCTTCCTCTGTTTTAGTGGATATTACCTTTCCCTTTTCACCATTGTACAAAGATACAGGTTCTGCATCTAAAAAAATATGAGAAAGCATAAAGAATTTAGATATGGTCATCCACAGCAATCTGTGATCCGAGAGCAGGAAGAATTGACAGGACTCAAAAGACTGTCATATAAACACACTAGTAACAGTCTTAATATTTGAGGAATAAATTCCATAAGAAATTCTAGTTTAAAAACGAGTCTGCCATAACACATACAGTCATGATTTCACATATTTTTTTGAATGTGCTGGCTGATCAGAAAATTAGTTATCAGAATTTAGCACAGGAGTGGAACGCATTTTTTGTAGCACAAAGGGACATGGTTTCAATCCAAAGAACGAAAATAACAATAATAATGATAATGATAATAATAGTAATAATAGTACAATAATCATCAACAATAAAACAAACTTTGAAAAAAACTAATTTTCAAAAACACGTGGTCACAGATCTAAATCACTCTTAGGATGCCATGCACATGGTGGGGCCTGGTGGGTATACAGGACAGATTTGTACAGGTTGCCCTGATTCTTCCAGTCCCTCCTTGTTTCAATCATCTGGGGACCAGGAATCATTCCACTTTTGGTTTGAACGCAGGCAAACTGTGAAAAATGATGAATTGCATTTTCTCATTTTCCCCTCCAAAATTTCCTTCCTAACTTCTTTATTTTCTTCCTCATTTTGCCTCTCACCTAGTTTTTCATAAAACCCTCTAGAGCAGGAGACTTTTTTCTTTCTATTTTCTATCTTTTTTGTATGGGTTGTTTGAACTTTTTCCTGCCTGGCAATGTAGCAAATTTATCTTAGAAATGTAATTTTTAAATTTTTGTCTTTTGTGTTATCCCCACTACCTAAGAGATATGCACATAATTTTTGCAATATTTATTCTGGCACTTGATCCTCTCCTATCTTGGATTGTAGGGTCTACTCGTGTCGTTTTGTTTTTGTTTTTGTTTTGTTTTGTTTTGTTTTGATTTGTTTTTTTTGTTTGTTTGTTTGTTTTTTGTCCAACAGGGACATTCTTTGCCTGGCTACAAAAAATGCTGTGCGCATACGAGGATCATCGGAATCACCTTAGAATGAAAAGATATGTAGAAGGAAAGAACTTCTGAGTCACAATGAGCTTCTGATCATGGCCCCAACAGATGATTCATTACAGTTTGAGAGATCTAGTAGGAATTTTGTTGCAATCCATAGCTTGTATCTTAACTTGAATGGACCTCTGGGTTTCTCCCTAGGATGTTACCCTCAAATGAAAGTTCAGTCAAGCTATTATCTTTCCAAATTTAGTTTTAGATATCTGTGAATTTGGGGACCACTCTGTAACCATTTCTATTTCTTTCCACTTTCCTAATTGGTGTTTCTACCCTATACATTTTTTTTTATACAGAGTAGCAACACATTTGATGTCCTTAGAGTTTATACATGAAGAATCTTTTGTGATAAACAAACATGACAACGTGGGAATTCCTTCTTCACTCCTCAATTTTTTCCATTCCAACTGTGACTAAGTCAGGAATGTTGGAAAATTTTTACTGTACACTTCATTCCGCTTTGGACCTGGAAACTCAAAAATACTTCCCATATTTTGAAAATGCTGCTCTTTTCCCACCTCTTATGTAACTGAGGGTCCTTCCTTCCACTGAGTACTACTGCTATTTCTTCCTTCATTGACTCCCTGCAATTAATGCCTGTCTCAGTGTTCATATCCTCTTCTTCTCTTTCATTTCTACTTTACTTTGATTGAAGCATGTCTCAAAATGCAATTCATAGTTCAGATGGTTTTAACAATATCCCCAGTTTTACCTGTGACAGAAACCTAATACATTATGACTCATTATATTTTTTTATTCTTACTAGATAATATATACACTCTTGGAACAATTACAATATTTTAGTGTTCTTGCTTTAAAGCAATATGCTCACCAATGTCTTTTGCATTTTTTGTCATTCTTACCTTCTCCATGTTCCTTTGTTCCATTGTTTGCTTGTGTATAGGATCCACTAGATACACTGGAAGCACAAACTTCTGTAGATTTCTTAGAGACACTCTGGGGAAAGTAATACTAATAATAAGTTGCGTAAAGTTTTCATCATCACATATCACTTATCACCATATATATATTTGTGAAATCATCAGCAGTAGAAATTAGATGAGTGCATTTTGAACAAGAATATATTGTACAAGTTTCACTGGCCTAGGCAGTTCAGATTAACTGAGCTCATATATCATTCTGGCTAATGATTGGATAAAGCCAAAATGCGGGACATAGGAACTGCGTTCAATCAGAATATACACACTGACAAGCATATAGCCCCCAAACAACTAGCATCAGTATATAATCAGTCAACTTTGCACTGCCCAGCAGTTCTAACAATGCTTTGAAACACTTTTAAGAATGGCACTTGGTGTTCCATAGCATTTTAAATTGGAATGGCCAATTTTTTATTCTGAAAGAATGATACTTGGTAAGATGAGAGTTTCAAATCTGTCACCTTGTGTAGGAATGATAAACTGTTGTACTTGCTTCATTTATTCATCAGAGACTTTGAAAACTTAATGCATTTCAGCAAAATATTTCCCAAGTCAAATCTTATTTTAAAAAAGTGAAATATACTGAGGAAGTGTGTCTCTATGTAACATGAACATAACAGCACACACACTTGGGTAAGGTATGCAACACTTTAATTGGAGAAGAAACTAAGAGGTATTTCAAATAGAAAGGTGACTCCCATCTCTTAAAAGGTGACTATTTGCAGAGGTGGGAGTTATTTGAACTGGTGCATTGTTGTTTGAAGAAAAAGACAGGCTGTGGGAAATCACAGGAGTGGCACAATGGAGAGCCAGTGACCAGATGATACCAGAAATATGAGATACTCAAAGAGGAAATGCATTCGTGGAAGAAATAGAGTAAAGCCGGAGCTGGCTATGAGAGAGGAATATGCTGACTGGTGAGCTGAGGAGAATCTCACCCATCCAATTAGGAAATGGGGAAAAGCAAGAGATAGATGTTCTCAAAACCACAAACACAACTTCTTTATAAATACATAAAATACATCTAGCATTCAGGAAAATACCATCCCAAACTCCATTGATATTTCAGCTCATGCCATCCAGAGAGGCATTCATCAAGACTTTAAATAGTAAGTGCTGGAGAGGATGTGGGTAAAAATGTACAACTGTATACTGTGGGACTGAAAATCAGGACTTCCCATCTGAAAAGCAGTATGGAGAGTCACCAGAAGAAAAGGAATATGAACATCCTGTGCCCAGGGTTCCCAATCCTTGTTCTTATACCCAATTTACAATGATTCTGTGTACACATGAGACACTGAATCTTCAATGTTTACAGTGGTTTCTATCATAATTAGAAAGATATGAAATGAGCCCAGATGCACCTTAACACAAAAAAGGATCAATCAACACCTAGAAACTTGGCACTGAATTTGAGCAAACTAGTTTTTCATGATACACCATCATGTCAAAATGAGTCCTCATATAGCATATAAAAACACTGCCCTAAAAATTTCTAAAATATAAAACCTGGAATATCAAAATGCCTTAATTTTATACAAGGATGATATTTTAAAACAAACAAGTAGGAAACTTATTATTCTAAGGCCAAATAGAACCTTTTCAGCAAAGGAAAGACTTCATTTTCCCTGCAATGTCAAGGAATATTTGATGTAATCCAAACCTTCCAGGCAGAATCAGAGCTTGTGTTTAGGAGCCTCTCCACTCCTGTTACATTATCGTGGCTTTCTTCCTGGGATATCCAGAAAATATTACCCAGTTTCTTCCTAACATTTGAGAGAGTGAACTTTATAAAAATGTGGTTTGGAGGTACCTATAACCAGAATCAAGGTGGGAGCAGGAGAGAAACCCAGACATTGAGCTGCTGAGAGAGCTGGGCACTTAGAGCATGGGCCTGTAGTCTATGTTAAAATAGTAGTTCATGGCACCGTCATGCATCATGGTGCTCGCAGCTCTGTGACAGCACGGGCCAAGGCTAAATCTGATAGACAAAGGGCAGCCTGCAGTACCATAAACATGAAATGAATACTAGGCATGGTCAACCCAGTCTACTGAGAATAATTTAGAATACCTATACCCCTATTAACATTACACAGGCAGTCAAAGGCACCCTCTTAAGAATTTCAATATTGTCCTGAGTACATGGGCTCTCAGTGGTGTCTCAGCAGGAAACACTGCATCCCTTACAACTCCATGATTCAGTAGCCAGGTATCCTCCCACAATTTTAGATGGTTACTCATCATATGGGCTCAGGATAGTGAGTAACAGGCATGTGCTGAAAGCTCTCATCAGGAAGAGGTGTGTTGCTGCTGTGAACGTTCTGTAGAGTAGATGTTCACAGAGGTACTGTCTCTTTCAAACTGGTGCTTTGGGAATAATGAACGTGAGCAAGAACTGCTAGTTGTGAACTCAAGGGACAGAATTCTCAACTGCTCGTTGAGAATTCAAGGGACAGTGCTGGGGCCCGATAAGGTAGAATGGTATTTTCACTGGGGTCTCAGAAGAAGTCACAGATTCTGAAACCAGACCTGGTCTTCCATGCTCCAAGAGATTATAGGAAAAGGCTTCAGTGACTTGGAATCATGCACAGTACAAGACCACTGAGTTGGGCTGGGGATGTGGTTCAAGAGGTGTGCGCTCGCCTAGAATGAGTGTGACACCTGTTCCATCCTCAGCACCACATACAAACAAAGATGTTGTGTCTACCGAAAACTAACAAGTAAATATTAAAAAATTCTCATTCTTCTCTCTCTCTCTCTCTCTCTCTCTCTCTCTCTCTCTCTCTCTCTCTCTCTCATCTCTTTTAAAAAAAGACCACTGAGTAAGGAATTCCATAATTGGTGTCTGCATTACAGATTAGTCCCCAGCCTTCATGGACCACTGTGTTCATCAGGCAATTTCTACATCCATAGACCCATGTGTCTGAGTACAAAATCCAATACTGAGAGTAATTTCTTTTGTAACTTTCAAAATTTCCTCAGCATCATCTGGGAGGTGTTGGGGAGCAAGGAGCAGAGGAGATCCACTTGAGCACACCAATGTCAGGGAAGGCCTTTTTGAACTAGAGCAGATAAAGAAACTGATGGACAATATTTGCTTCCTCCAAACCATAAAGAGCTTTAGCTTTCCAAAATTAGAAATCCTGGACAGAAGTGTCTCCATTTCAGTTATATTAGTTTAAGGGAATTGTGAAGATTTTCATGATTTTGTTTGTGCCTTTTTTTCCAAAACATATATGATTTTCTAAGATATTTTTTTCAGTTTTCATTTTATTTCCTTTATTACATTTTTATTTTTATTTTATATTCTGTCCTATTCTCATTAATATTGAATTTCACCCTCATTTCCTCTTGAATCTCTGCTTACTATAACCACTTTCATTTTCTGCTCTTTTTAAAATTTATCATGAAAATTTTATTGTCACTAATGACTTTTTTCTAGTCTTATGAGTATTATTATTTCCTATGAACTTCAATTAATTATTAAGTATTATAGAAACCACATAAAATATACAGTTCATTTATATGTATGTTTTGCTTTAAGCTATGATTGTTCCTAGAGGGTCATCTTTCTCCTCGATGAGATACTGGTGAGTAGATATTGTATGTTAAATATGGTCTTTTGGGAATTTGATTGGGAACACGATGGCCTGACCCAAACACATCGCAAGGAAAAACCTGTACACTAAAAGGACACATACATAACAGTTGAAAGAAAATCCTTGCAAATTCTCCTCCTAAATTATAGGGCATTGAGACACCACGAAAATTTTGCAAGTTCCCAGTAACTGCATCCAAGTTCGTTTTACTAATGTCCACTTGAGAGGTGGAATAAAAATGTTAAGTAATTTTCTTGATTCCTTCCATGAAAAGTAAAGGAACTAAAACTTTTTGTTTGTACTCTATAACAAGATTGATGGATACATCCTGAAAGGTCCTGATTCTACAATAGGCTGTTTGGTTTCTCCTTTAAGTCTATTTCCTGTCTCAGCCTACATACTGGAGTGTGTAGGGAGATTGGAGTCTTTAATACCAGCATGGATTACTGGTAATGGGAAACTAAAATTTTGAGCCTTAGGGAATGATGATCTTTAACAAGAATGTGTTCACTGGCCATTTCATTTATGTACTCTCCAACTTTCAACTGGATCTCTCTGAGTCTTAGACTTAATCCTCATTATGTGAGGAGGTCACACAGAAGAAAATTGAAACAATACTCAAAAAATCTCCCCACATTAGTAAGATGAAGTTTACTTTTAAGCTTCTGCTTACATGATTTCTAAAACTATTTTCATGTTCATGTTGTGTTACATTTTTAGACTTAAATATTCAATTATGATCTTGATTTCTAAGTATGTATTGTGTGATGTCATTTTGTTTGGCATAATTTTCCTTGCCATCAAAGAAGAGAAATAGACCATGAATTTAAATTGACACATTTACTTACCTGTCCATGGCTTTTTTCCATGCCATCAACACTCTTCTTCGATTCCTCTGATGACATATGGCATTGTGAATCTGGAGATAAATGCATAGATGTACTTAAACTACTTAATAGAGTTAGACTGAGTGAAAATCTAGCCAACTAAAAACATAATTGTTATAATCATACAATTTGATTTTCACAATGATACGTTTTAGTTAAGTTTAATTTTAGTTGAATGCTTATGCTGTTGGAAATTTTTGGATTCTTGTGTGAGCTTGGTGGCTGTACCCAGAGCCACCAAGTGTATCCTTGGCAAGAACGCAAGTACTTACTTCAAATAGAAGGCCATTATTTTTATTTATTTATGTATTTATTTTTGAAGACAGAGTGTCTGAATATCTCCTGGCTTACTGGGAACCTGACATCAGCCTGCCTCAGTCTCTAACTAAGCTGAAATTACAGATGAGTCCCTCTTCACCAAGGGTCTGTTGAGTGATTTAGCAGGGATTTTTACTAATCTAATGCTTGAACAAAACAAGAGTTTACCATATTCGATGCACACATGATATCTCAAAAGATTCAACCACTCAAAGAAAAATGATATTTTGCAGAAAAAAATTGCTAAAATTACAATGGAAAGAAGAAACTTCAAACTGTTTACTATGTCTTTTTCCTAATAGTAATTTTTAATGAACCACTGCATGTAACTTTGGTGTCAACAAAAACGTATGTGTATATATGATCACTGTGATACCTTTGACAGTGAACCACATATTCCTTTCCTTTCCTTTTCCTGCATTTCTTCTGTTAGGATTCACTCTGTTTCTGGAAGCATCACTCATGGTGCCTATGATTCCTGACATAAACTGTTTTTGCTTCTCTGGCTTTAGCTACCTCAGACCCTGTCCCGCTATTGTACTGAGTAATAGTCAGTTGGCCTGTAAGTTATTTGTTCTCTGTCTAGTTCACTAGGTCCTGGACTTCAGGAGATGCCTTGACAACACACTGGTTTGAACACCCCATAATTGAGTGTCTGGTAAGTGTCGGAGGCAATAACACTTGGCGTGGATGGTGTCTTTTGTAGAGGTAGGGATGAACGGAGACTTGAGGAATGAGGCCACCAGCCAGAGGCAGAGAATGGTGAAAATGTGGAAGGTTATACCATGACATAGAGACAAGGGTTAAGGGGGACGGTATATGTCTGATGATACAGGGATTGGTGAAAACTGCCAGAAGAGCATGCCGGTAGAAACGGGCTAAACATACAGTTAGGAAGAATTTGCATTGTGAAAGATGCCTCAAAATGTTGAGATGGTTGAACATACACATAGCAAATACTTTCATCTAGGCCATGGATCCATATATAGCTGGAACTATCTCAAATCTGTGGGCACATGAGCTTGAGGGGCATGATCATGAATGGAGATGAATATAAAGAGAATGCAAAAGTGCACTATGAGGTTGATGCAGGCCTGAATGAAGGAATGTCTTCCAAAGGATCTGGGTTGTGTTTTTACCATACAGAGGTGACAGACAAACAACAAGTCAAAGAATAATGAGCAAAGACTCCTTTGGTATGTGGAAGAATTTATGGATTGATTACTCTGAGATAAAATTTCAGGAAAGAGTGTTCACCAGCAAATGTTCACTTTAGAAGCAAGGGATAAACTAAAGTATATATGATCATACATTTTATTATTTCTTGCCTCAAACTGACCCCAAGAGTTGTCAAAGTCAGTACCTAAGTAGCATAAAAACAAGTTGGATGCATTTGGTTGATACACTAGATGTCAGGGTAGAGTGCACATTGTCTTTTAAATTAGATTTTCCTGTATTTCACAGGCCGGCCTTGACATCTTGGCTTCAAGAAAAATACAAGTCCTTATAATCTCAGGATTCTGGATTTCAGTCCTGCTCCCCTGGACCTATTTTTAAAATCGGGGTGGGAAGAAAAATCAGCCTCACAATCCAACTGACAGGTGTCATGACTCTGATTTGGGATGTTTAATTGTAGAAACATCTAGGATATAGGTAATTTTAAAACATCTTTTCCTCATAGATTAACAGAAATATTTTGAAATGTGGATGCATCATCAACACAGACCCGATGGGGCAAATCCTCCCAACACATGGCACAAATGAATATATCAGGAGTGAAAATTTGCTATCATTTCCAAGGTTTAATCAAAGGTAGTTTTATAGAAGTTGTACTGCAAAAGTTACCTGATTTCCGTTTCATTTCTGGCTTCCACCATTTTTGTTTTTTGAGAGCTGTATCTTTGCTTTTAACGGTAGGCTTGATGTGCTTGGAGACAAGATAACACGTAAATATTTTACAGTGCATACAGCATGCATTTAATAATATAACATAAACATAGAAGATGATTTACCTTGTATGAAGCATGTACATCTTTAGATACTGAAAAGCAAATGAAATACATAATCAATAAAACCTGAATATATAAAAAAACACACTCATATTCCTACTAAGTGAGTATACAGCTCAGTCCAAGTGATAACTATTTTTGTTAGCATTGATAAAGATTACATTATCTTTGCAGTTTTAAGTTTTGGGATTTTTGTAGATAACAAGACTGAAAGGTCCAAAATGAATATTGACAATATCTCTTTAGTAAATAAGTCTTGCAGTTAAGTTTCAAATGGTAAGAACACCTTTGTGATCATTATAAATAATTCGGCAAGGGTACATATACAAATGTGAAGACGCAGAATGCTGGAGACCACAGAGATCTGTATTCAGAGAAGGAAGGAGGTATCCGGAGAATTTCAATGTCAAAGCTGAAGTAGTCAGATGGCAGCACATATGTCAAGTGACCTATGAATTGTTTAATCCATTTTATTATAACTAAGTATCCTGTACCTCAAGATCCAGGACAAGGTGTACTTTATTCCTTATCAGTATTTTTTTCTTCTGAACTAATTGGATCAGATGTATGCATTTAGAATAACAGGTAATATGAACATGATTGTTTTTTCATACCCATCTGGGACTGTGGCACATCTTCTAATCCTGCTTCCTCTGTTTTAGTGGATATTACCTTTCCCTTTTCACCATTGTACAAAGATACAGGTTCTGCATCTAAAAAAATATGAGAAAGCATAAAGAATTTAGATATGGTCATCCACAGCAATCTGTGATCCGAGAGCAGGAAGAATTGACAGGACTCAAAAGACTGTCATATAAACACACTAGTAACAGTCTTAATATTTGAGGAATAAATTCCATAAGAAATTCTAGTTTAAAAACGAGTCTGCCATAACACATACAGTCATGATTTCACATATTTTTTTGAATGTGCTGGCTGATCAGAAAATTAGTTATCAGAATTTAGCACAGGAGTGGAACGCATTTTTTGTAGCACAAAGGGACATGGTTTCAATCCAAAGAACGAAAATAACAATAATAATGATAATGATAATAATAGTAATAATAGTACAATAATCATCAAAAATAAAACAAACTTTGAAAAAAACTAATTTTCAAAAACACGTGGTCACAGATCTAAATCACTCTTAGGATGCCATGCACATGGTGGGGCCTGGTGGGTATACAGGACAGATTTGTACAGGTTGCCCTGATTCTTCCAGTCCCTCCTTGTTTCAATCATCTGGGGACCAGGAATCATTCCACTTTTGGTTTGAACGCAGGCAAACTGTGAAAAATGATGAATTGCATTTTCTCATTTTCCCGTCCAAAATTTCCTTCCTAACTTCTTTATTTTCTTCCTCATTTTGCCTCTCACCTAGTTTTTCATAAAACCCTCTAGAGCAGGAGACTTTTTTCTTTCTATTTTCTATCTTTTTTGTATGGGTTGTTTGAACTTTTTCCTGCCTGGCAATGTAGCAAATTTATCTTAGAAATGTAATTTTTAAATTTTTGTCTTTTGTGTTATCCCCACTACCTAAGAGATATGCACATAATTTTTGCAATATTTATTCTGGCACTTGATCCTCTCCTATCTTGGATTGTAGGGTCTACTCGTGTCGTTTTGTTTTTGTTTTTGTTTTGTTTTGTTTTGTTTTGATTTGTTTTTTTTGTTTGTTTGTTTGTTTTTTGTCCAACAGGGACATTCTTTGCCTGGCTACAAAAAATGCTGTGCGCATACGAGGATCATCGGAATCACCTTAGAATGAAAAGATATGTAGAAGGAAAGAACTTCTGAGTCACAATGAGCTTCTGATCATGGCCCCAACAGATGATTCATTACAGTTTGAGAGATCTAGTAGGAATTTTGTTGCAATCCATAGCTTGTATCTTAACTTGAATGGACCTCTGGGTTTCTCCCTAGGATGTTACCCTCAAATGAAAGTTCAGTCAAGCTATTATCTTTCCAAATTTAGTTTTAGATATCTGTGAATTTGGGGACCACTCTGTAACCATTTCTATTTCTTTCCACTTTCCTAATTGGTGTTTCTACCCTATACATTTTTTTTTATACAGAGTAGCAACACATTTGATGTCCTTAGAGTTTATACATGAAGAATCTTTTGTGATAAACAAACATGACAACGTGGGAATTCCTTCTTCACTCCTCAATTTTTTCCATTCCAACTGTGACTAAGTCAGGAATGTTGGAAAATTTTTACTGTACACTTCATTCCGCTTTGGACCTGGAAACTCAAAAATACTTCCCATATTTTGAAAATGCTGCTCTTTTCCCACCTCTTATGTAACTGAGGGTCCTTCCTTCCACTGAGTACTACTGCTATTTCTTCCTTCATTGACTCCCTGCAATTAATGCCTGTCTCAGTGTTCATATCCTCTTCTTCTCTTTCATTTCTACTTTACTTTGATTGAAGCATGTCTCAAAATGCAATTCATAGTTCAGATGGTTTTAACAATATCCCCAGTTTTACCTGTGACAGAAACCTAATACATTATGACTCATTATATTTTTTTATTCTTACTAGATAATATATACACTCTTGGAACAATTACAATATTTTAGTGTTCTTGCTTTAAAGCAATATGCTCACCAATGTCTTTTGCATTTTTTGTCATTCTTACCTTCTCCATGTTCCTTTGTTCCATTGTTTGCTTGTGTATAGGATCCACTAGATACACTGGAAGCACAAACTTCTGTAGATTTCTTAGAGACACTCTGGGGAAAGTAATACTAATAATAAGTTGCGTAAAGTTTTCATCATCACATATCACTTATCACCATATATATATTTGTGAAATCATCAGCAGTAGAAATTAGATGAGTGCATTTTGAACAAGAATATATTGTACAAGTTTCACTGGCCTAGGCAGTTCAGATTAACTGAGCTCATATATCATTCTGGCTAATGATTGGATAAAGCCAAAATGCGGGACATAGGAACTGCATTCAATCAGAATATACACACTGACAAGCATATAGCCCCCAAACAACTAGCATCAGTATATAATCAGTCAACTTTGCACTGCCCAGCAGTTCTAACAATGCTTTGAAACACTTTTAAGAATGGCACTTGGTGTTCCATAGCATTTTAAATTGGAATGGCCAATTTTTTATTCTGAAAGAATGATACTTGGTAAGATGAGAGTTTCAAATCTGTCACCTTGTGTAGGAATGATAAACTGTTGTACTTGCTTCATTTATTCATCAGAGACTTTGAAAACTTAATGCATTTCAGCAAAATATTTCCCAAGTCAAATCTTATTTTAAAAAAGTGAAATATACTGAGGAAGTGTGTCTCTATGTAACATGAACATAACAGCACACACACTTGGGTAAGGTATGCAACACTTTAATTGGAGAAGAAACTAAGAGGTATTTCAAATAGAAAGGTGACTCCCATCTCTTAAAAGGTGACTATTTGCAGAGGTGGGAGTTATTTGAACTGGTGCATTGTTGTTTGAAGAAAAAGACAGGCTGTGGGAAATCACAGGAGTGGCACAATGGAGAGCCAGTGACCAGATGATACCAGAAATATGAGATACTCAAAGAGGAAATGCATTCGTGGAAGAAATAGAGTAAAGCCGGAGCTGGCTATGAGAGAGGAATATGCTGACTGGTGAGCTGAGGAGAATCTCACCCATCCAATTAGGAAATGGGGAAAAGCAAGAGATAGATGTTCTCAAAACCACAAACACAACTTCTTTATAAATACATAAAATACATCTAGCATTCAGGAAAATACCATCCCAAACTCCATTGATATTTCAGCTCATGCCATCCAGAGAGGCATTCATCAAGACTTTAAATAGTAAGTGCTGGAGAGGATGTGGGTAAAAATGTACAACTGTATACTGTGGGACTGAAAATCAGGACTTCCCATCTGAAAAGCAGTATGGAGAGTCACCAGAAGAAAAGGAATATGAACATCCTGTGCCCAGGGTTCCCAATCCTTGTTCTTATACCCAATTTACAATGATTCTGTGTACACATGAGACACTGAATCTTCAATGTTTACAGTGGTTTCTATCATAATTAGAAAGATATGAAATGAGCCCAGATGCACCTTAACACAAAAAAGGATCAATCAACACCTAGAAACTTGGCACTGAATTTGAGCAAACTAGTTTTTCATGATACACCATCATGTCAAAATGAGTCCTCATATAACATATAAAAACACTGCCCTAAAAATTTCTAAAATATAAAACCTGGAATATCAAAATGCCTTAATTTTATACAAGGATGATATTTTAAAACAAACAAGTAGGAAACTTATTATTCTAAGGCCAAATAGAACCTTTTCAGCAAAGGAAAGACTTCATTTTCCCTGCAATGTCAAGGAATATTTGATGTAATCCAAACCTTCCAGGCAGAATCAGAGCTTGTGTTTAGGAGCCTCTCCACTCCTGTTACATTATCGTGGCTTTCTTCCTGGGATATCCAGAAAATATTACCCAGTTTCTTCCTAACATTTGAGAGAGTGAACTTTATAAAAATGTGGTTTGGAGGTACCTATAACCAGAATCAAGGTGGGAGCAGGAGAGAAACCCAGACATTGAGCTGCTGAGAGAGCTGGGCACTTAGAGCATGGGCCTGTAGTCTATGTTAAAATAGTAGTTCATGGCACCGTCATGCATCATGGTGCTCGCAGCTCTGTGACAGCACGGGCCAAGGCTAAATCTGATAGACAAAGGGCAGCCTGCAGTACCATAAACATGAAATGAATACTAGGCATGGTCAACCCAGTCTACTGAGAATAATTTAGAATACCTATACCCCTATTAACATTACACAGGCAGTCAAAGGCACCCTCTTAAGAATTTCAATATTGTCCTGAGTACATGGGCTCTCAGTGGTGTCTCAGCAGGAAACACTGCATCCCTTACAACTCCATGATTCAGTAGCCAGGTATCCTCCCACAATTTTAGATGGTTACTCATCATATGGGCTCAGGATAGTGAGTAACAGGCATGTGCTGAAAGCTCTCATCAGGAAGAGGTGTGTTGCTGCTGTGAACGTTCTGTAGAGTAGATGTTCACAGAGGTACTGTCTCTTTCAAACTGGTGCTTTGGGAATAATGAACGTGAGCAAGAACTGCTAGTTGTGAACTCAAGGGACAGAATTCTCAACTGCTCGTTGAGAATTCAAGGGACAGTGCTGGGGCCCGATAAGGTAGAATGGTATTTTCACTGGGGTCTCAGAAGAAGTCACAGATTCTGAAACCAGACCTGGTCTTCCATGCTCCAAGAGATTATAGGAAAAGGCTTCAGTGACTTGGAATCATGCACAGTACAAGACCACTGAGTTGGGCTGGGGATGTGGTTCAAGAGGTGTGCGCTCGCCTAGAATGAGTGTGACACCTGTTCCATCCTCAGCACCACATACAAACAAAGATGTTGTGTCTACCGAAAACTAACAAGTAAATATTAAAAAATTCTCATTCTCTCTCTCTCTCTCTCTCTCTCTCTCTCTCTCTCTCTCTCTCTCTCTCTCTCTCTCATCTCTTTTAAAAAAAGACCACTGAGTAAGGAATTCCATAATTGGTGTCTGCATTACAGATTAGTCCCCAGCCTTCATGGACCACTGTGTTCATCAGGCAATTTCTACATCCATAGACCCATGTGTCTGAGTACAAAATCCAATACTGAGAGTAATTTCTTTTGTAACTTTCAAAATTTCCTCAGCATCATCTGGGAGGTGTTGGGGAGCAAGGAGCAGAGGAGATCCACTTGAGCACACCAGTGTCAGGGAAGGCCTTTTTGAACTAGAGCAGATAAAGAAACTGATGGACAATATTTGCTTCCTCCAAACCATAAAGAGCTTTAGCTTTCCAAAATTAGAAATCCTGGACAGAAGTGTCTCCATTTCAGTTATATTAGTTTAAGGGAATTGTGAAGATTTTCATGATTTTGTTTGTGCCTTTTTTTCCAAAACATATATGATTTTCTAAGATATTTTTTTCAGTTTTCATTTTATTTCCTTTATTACATTTTTATTTTTATTTTATATTCTGTCCTATTCTCATTAATATTGAATTTCACCCTCATTTCCTCTTGAATCTCTGCTTACTATAACCACTTTCATTTTCTGCTCTTTTTAAAATTTATCATGAAAATTTTATTGTCACTAATGACTTTTTTCTAGTCTTATGAGTATTATTATTTCCTATGAACTTCAATTAATTATTAAGTATTATAGAAACCACATAAAATATACAGTTCATTTATATGTATGTTTTGCTTTAAGCTATGATTGTTCCTAGAGGGTCATCTTTCTCCTCGATGAGATACTGGTGAGTAGATATTGTATGTTAAATATGGTCTTTTGGGAATTTGATTGGGAACACGATGGCCTGACCCAAACACATCGCAAGGAAAAACCTGTACACTAAAAGGACACATACATAACAGTTGAAAGAAAATCCTTGCAAATTCTCCTCCTAAATTATAGGGCATTGAGACACCACGAAAATTTTGCAAGTTCCCAGTAACTGCATCCAAGTTCGTTTTACTAATGTCCACTTGAGAGGTGGAATAAAAATGTTAAGTAATTTTCTTGATTCCTTCCATGAAAAGTAAAGGAACTAAAACTTTTTGTTTGTACTCTATAACAAGATTGATGGATACATCCTGAAAGGTCCTGATTCTACAATAGGCTGTTTGGTTTCTCCTTTAAGTCTATTTCCTGTCTCAGCCTACATACTGGAGTGTGTAGGGAGATTGGAGTCTTTAATACCAGCATGGATTACTGGTAATGGGAAACTAAAATTTTGAGCCTTAGGGAATGATGATCTTTAACAAGAATGTGTTCACTGGCCATTTCATTTATGTACTCTCCAACTTTCAACTGGATCTCTCTGAGTCTTAGACTTAATCCTCATTATGTGAGGAGGTCACACAGAAGAAAATTGAAACAATACTCAAAAAATCTCCCCACATTAGTAAGATGAAGTTTACTTTTAAGCTTCTGCTTACATGATTTCTAAAACTATTTTCATGTTCATGTTGTGTTACATTTTTAGACTTAAATATTCAATTATGATCTTGATTTCTAAGTATGTATTGTGTGATGTCATTTTGTTTGGCATAATTTTCCTTGCCATCAAAGAAGAGAAATAGACCATGAATTTAAATTGACACATTTACTTACCTGTCCATGGCTTTTTTCCATGCCATCAACACTCTTCTTCGATTCCTCTGATGACATATGGCATTGTGAATCTGGAGATAAATGCATAGATGTACTTAAACTACTTAATAGAGTTAGACTGAGTGAAAATCTAGCCAACTAAAAATATAATTGTAATAATCATACAATTTGATTTTCACAATGATACGTTTTAGTTAAGTTTAATTTTAGTTGAATGCTTATGCTGTTGGAAATTTTTGGATTCTTGTGTGAGCTTGGTGGCTGTACCCAGAGCCACCAAGTGTATCCTTGGCAAGAACGCAAGTACTTACTTCAAATAGAAGGCCATTATTTTTATTTATTTATGTATTTATTTTTGAAGACAGAGTGTCTGAATATCTCCTGGCTTACTGGGAACCTGACATCAGCCTGCCTCAGTCTCTAACTAAGCTGAAATTACAGATGAGTCCCTCTTCACCAAGGGTCTGTTGAGTGATTTAGCAGGGATTTTTACTAATCTAATGCTTGAACAAAACAAGAGTTTACCATATTCGATGCACACATGATATCTCAAAAGATTCAACCACTCAAAGAAAAATGATATTTTGCAGAAAAAAATTGCTAAAATTACAATGGAAAGAAGAAACTTCAAACTGTTTACTATGTCTTTTTCCTAATAGTAATTTTTAATGAACCACTGCATGTAACTTTGGTGTCAACAAAAACGTATGTGTATATATGATCACTGTGATACCTTTGACAGTGAACCACATATTCCTTTCCTTTCCTTTTCCTGCATTTCTTCTGTTAGGATTCACTCTGTTTCTGGAAGCATTACTCATGGTGCCTATGATTCCTGACATAAACTGTTTTTGCTTCTCTGGCTTTAGCTACCTCAGACCCTGTCCCGCTATTGTACTGAGTAATAGTCAGTTGGCCTGTAAGTTATTCATTCTCTGTCTAGTTCACTAGGTCCTGGACTTCAGGAGATGCCTTGACAACACACTGGTTTGAACACCCCATAATTGAGTGTCCGGTAAGTGTCGGAGGCAATAACACTTGGCGTGGATGGTGTCTTTTGTAGAGGTAGGGATGAACGGAGACTTGAGGAATGAGGCCACCAGCCAGAGGCAGAGAATGGTGAAAATGTGGAAGGTTATACCATGACATAGAGACAAGGGTTAAGGGGGACGGTATATGTCTGATGATACAGGGATTGGTGAAAACTGCCAGAAGAGCATGCCGGTAGAAACGGGCTAAACATACAGTTAGGAAGAATTTGCATTGTGAAAGATGCCTCAAAATGTTGAGATGGTTGAACATACACATAGCAAATACTTTCATCTAGGCCATGGATCCATATATAGCTGGAACTATCTCAAATCTGTGGGCACATGAGCTTGAGGGGCATGATCATGAATGGAGATGAATAAAGAGAATGCAAAAGTGTACTATGAGGTTGATGCAGGCCTGAATGAAGGAATGTCTTCCAAAGGATCTGGGTTGTGTTTTTACCATACAGAGGTGACAGACAAACAACAAGTCAAAGAATAATGAGCAAAGACTCCTTTGGTATGTGGAAGAATTTATGGATTGATTACTCTGAGATAAAATTTCAGGAAAGAGTGTTCACCAGCAAATGTTCACTTTAGAAGCAAGGGATAAACTAAAGTATATATGATCATACATTTTATTATTTCTTGCCTCAAACTGACCCCAAGAGTTGTCAAAGTCAGTACCTAAGTAGCATAAAAACAAGTTGGATGCATTTGGTTGATACACTAGATGTCAGGGTAGAGTGCACATTGTCTTTTAAATTAGATTTTCCTGTATTTCACAGGCCGGCCTTGACATCTTGGCTTCAAGAAAAATACAAGTCCTTATAATCTCAGGATTCTGGATTTCAGTCCTGCTCCCCTGGACCTATTTTTAAAATCGGGGTGGGAAGAAAAATCAGCCTCACAATCCAACTGACAGGTGTCATGACTCCGATTTGGGATGTTTAATTGTAGAAACATCTAGGATATAGGTAATTTTAAAACATCTTTTCCTCATAGATTAACAGAAATATTTTGAAATGTGGATGCATCATCAACACAGACCCGATGGGGCAAATCCTCCCAACACATGGCACAAATGAATATATCAGGAGTGAAAATTTGCTATCATTTCCAAGGTTTAATCAAAGGTAGTTTTATAGAAGTTGTACTGCAAAAGTTACCTGATTTCCGTTTCATTTCTGGCTTCCACCATTTTTGTTTTTTGAGAGCTGTATCTTTGCTTTTAACGGTAGGCTTGATGTGCTTGGAGACAAGATAACACGTAAATATTTTACAGTGCATACAGCATGCATTTAATAATATAACATAAACATAGAAGATGATTTACCTTGTATGAAGCATGTACATCTTTAGATACTGAAAAGCAAATGAAATACATAATCAATAAAACCTGAATATATAAAAAAACACACTCATATTCCTACTAAGTGAGTATACAGCTCAGTCCAAGTGATAACTATTTTTGTTAGCATTGATAAAGATTACATTATCTTTGCAGTTTTAAGTTTTGGGATTTTTGTAGATAACAAGACTGAAAGGTCCAAAATGAATATTGACAATATCTCTTTAGTAAATAAGTCTTGCAGTTAAGTTTCAAATGGTAAGAACACCTTTGTGATCATTATAAATAATTCGGCAAGGGTACATATACAAATGTGAAGACGCAGAATGCTGGAGACCACAGAGATCTGTATTCAGAGAAGGAAGGAGGTATCCGGAGAATTTCAATGTCAAAGCTGAAGTAGTCAGATGGCAGCACATATGTCAAGTGACCTATGAATTGTTTAATCCATTTTATTATAACTAAGTATCCTGTACCTCAAGATCCAGGACAAGGTGTACTTTATTCCTTATCAGTATTTTTTTCTTCTGAACTAATTGGATCAGATGTATGCATTTAGAATAACAGGTAATATGAACATGATTGTTTTTTCATACCCATCTGGGACTGTGGCACATCTTCTAATCCTGCTTCCTCTGTTTTAGTGGATATTACCTTTCCCTTTTCACCATTGTACAAAGATACAGGTTCTGCATCTAAAAAAATATGAGAAAGCATAAAGAATTTAGATATGGTCATCCACAGCAATCTGTGATCCGAGAGCAGGAAGAATTGACAGGACTCAAAAGACTGTCATATAAACACACTAGTAACAGTCTTAATATTTGAGGAATAAATTCCATAAGAAATTCTAGTTTAAAAACGAGTCTGCCATAACACATACAGTCATGATTTCACATATTTTTTTGAATGTGCTGGCTGATCAGAAAATTAGTTATCAGAATTTAGCACAGGAGTGGAACGCATTTTTTGTAGCACAAAGGGACATGGTTTCAATCCAAAGAACGAAAATAACAATAATAATGATAATGATAATAATAGTAATAATAGTACAATAATCATCAACAATAAAACAAACTTTGAAAAAAACTAATTTTCAAAAACACGTGGTCACAGATCTAAATCACTCTTAGGATGCCATGCACATGGTGGGGCCTGGTGGGTATACAGGACAGATTTGTACAGGTTGCCCTGATTCTTCCAGTCCCTCCTTGTTTCAATCATCTGGGGACCAGGAATCATTCCACTTTTGGTTTGAACGCAGGCAAACTGTGAAAAATGATGAATTGCATTTTCTCATTTTCCCCTCCAAAATTTCCTTCCTAACTTCTTTATTTTCTTCCTCATTTTGCCTCTCACCTAGTTTTTCATAAAACCCTCTAGAGCAGGAGACTTTTTTCTTTCTATTTTCTATCTTTTTTGTATGGGTTGTTTGAACTTTTTCCTGCCTGGCAATGTAGCAAATTTATCTTAGAAATGTAATTTTTAAATTTTTGTCTTTTGTGTTATCCCCACTACCTAAGAGATATGCACATAATTTTTGCAATATTTATTCTGGCACTTGATCCTCTCCTATCTTGGATTGTAGGGTCTACTCGTGTCGTTTTGTTTTTGTTTTTGTTTTGTTTTGTTTTGTTTTGATTTGTTTTTTTTGTTTGTTTGTTTGTTTTTTGTCCAACAGGGACATTCTTTGCCTGGCTACAAAAAATGCTGTGCGCATACGAGGATCATCGGAATCACCTTAGAATGAAAAGATATGTAGAAGGAAAGAACTTCTGAGTCACAATGAGCTTCTGATCATGGCCCCAACAGATGATTCATTACAGTTTGAGAGATCTAGTAGGAATTTTGTTGCAATCCATAGCTTGTATCTTAACTTGAATGGACCTCTGGGTTTCTCCCTAGGATGTTACCCTCAAATGAAAGTTCAGTCAAGCTATTATCTTTCCAAATTTAGTTTTAGATATCTGTGAATTTGGGGACCACTCTGTAACCATTTCTATTTCTTTCCACTTTCCTAATTGGTGTTTCTACCCTATACATTTTTTTTTATACAGAGTAGCAACACATTTGATGTCCTTAGAGTTTATACATGAAGAATCTTTTGTGATAAACAAACATGACAACGTGGGAATTCCTTCTTCACTCCTCAATTTTTTCCATTCCAACTGTGACTAAGTCAGGAATGTTGGAAAATTTTTACTGTACACTTCATTCCGCTTTGGACCTGGAAACTCAAAAATACTTCCCATATTTTGAAAATGCTGCTCTTTTCCCACCTCTTATGTAACTGAGGGTCCTTCCTTCCACTGAGTACTACTGCTATTTCTTCCTTCATTGACTCCCTGCAATTAATGCCTGTCTCAGTGTTCATATCCTCTTCTTCTCTTTCATTTCTACTTTACTTTGATTGAAGCATGTCTCAAAATGCAATTCATAGTTCAGATGGTTTTAACAATATCCCCAGTTTTACCTGTGACAGAAACCTAATACATTATGACTCATTATATTTTTTTATTCTTACTAGATAATATATACACTCTTGGAACAATTACAATATTTTAGTGTTCTTGCTTTAAAGCAATATGCTCACCAATGTCTTTTGCATTTTTTGTCATTCTTACCTTCTCCATGTTCCTTTGTTCCATTGTTTGCTTGTGTATAGGATCCACTAGATACACTGGAAGCACAAACTTCTGTAGATTTCTTAGAGACACTCTGGGGAAAGTAATACTAATAATAAGTTGCGTAAAGTTTTCATCATCACATATCACTTATCACCATATATATATTTGTGAAATCATCAGCAGTAGAAATTAGATGAGTGCATTTTGAACAAGAATATATTGTACAAGTTTCACTGGCCTAGGCAGTTCAGATTAACTGAGCTCATATATCATTCTGGCTAATGATTGGATAAAGCCAAAATGCGGGACATAGGAACTGCGTTCAATCAGAATATACACACTGACAAGCATATAGCCCCCAAACAACTAGCATCAGTATATAATCAGTCAACTTTGCACTGCCCAGCAGTTCTAACAATGCTTTGAAACACTTTTAAGAATGGCACTTGGTGTTCCATAGCATTTTAAATTGGAATGGCCAATTTTTTATTCTGAAAGAATGATACTTGGTAAGATGAGAGTTTCAAATCTGTCACCTTGTGTAGGAATGATAAACTGTTGTACTTGCTTCATTTATTCATCAGAGACTTTGAAAACTTAATGCATTTCAGCAAAATATTTCCTAAGTCAAATCTTATTTTAAAAAAGTGAAATATACTGAGGAAGTGTGTCTCTATGTAACATGAACATAACAGCACACACACTTGGGTAAGGTATGCAACACTTTAATTGGAGAAGAAACTAAGAGGTATTTCAAATAGAAAGGTGACTCCCATCTCTTAAAAGGTGACTATTTGCAGAGGTGGGAGTTATTTGAACTGGTGCATTGTTGTTTGAAGAAAAAGACAGGCTGTGGGAAATCACAGGAGTGGCACAATGGAGAGCCAGTGACCAGATGATACCAGAAATATGAGATACTCAAAGAGGAAATGCATTCGTGGAAGAAATAGAGTAAAGCCGGAGCTGGCTATGAGAGAGGAATATGCTGACTGGTGAGCTGAGGAGAATCTCACCCATCCAATTAGGAAATGGGGAAAAGCAAGAGATAGATGTTCTCAAAACCACAAACACAACTTCTTTATAAATACATAAAATACATCTAGCATTCAGGAAAATACCATCCCAAACTCCATTGATATTTCAGCTCATGCCATCCAGAGAGGCATTCATCAAGACTTTAAATAGTAAGTGCTGGAGAGGATGTGGGTAAAAATGTACAACTGTATACTGTGGGACTGAAAATCAGGACTTCCCATCTGAAAAGCAGTATGGAGAGTCACCAGAAGAAAAGGAATATGAACATCCTGTGCCCAGGGTTCCCAATCCTTGTTCTTATACCCAATTTACAATGATTCTGTGTACACATGAGACACTGAATCTTCAATGTTTACAGTGGTTTCTATCATAATTAGAAAGATATGAAATGAGCCCAGATGCACCTTAACACAAAAAAGGATCAATCAACACCTAGAAACTTGGCCCTGAATTTGAGCAAACTAGTTTTTCATGATACACCATCATGTCAAAATGAGTCCTCATATAGCATATAAAAACACTGCCCTAAAAATTTCTAAAATATAAAACCTGGAATATCAAAATGCCTTAATTTTATACAAGGATGATATTTTAAAACAAACAAGTAGGAAACTTATTATTCTAAGGCCAAATAGAACCTTTTCAGCAAAGGAAAGACTTCATTTTCCCTGCAATGTCAAGGAATATTTGATGTAATCCAAACCTTCCAGGCAGAATCAGAGCTTGTGTTTAGGAGCCTCTCCACTCCTGTTACATTATCGTGGCTTTCTTCCTGGGATATCCAGAAAATATTACCCAGTTTCTTCCTAACATTTGAGAGAGTGAACTTTATAAAAATGTGGTTTGGAGGTACCTATAACCAGAATCAAGGTGGGAGCAGGAGAGAAACCCAGACATTGAGCTGCTGAGAGAGCTGGGCACTTAGAGCATGGGCCTGTAGTCTATGTTAAAATAGTAGTTCATGGCACCGTCATGCATCATGGTGCTCGCAGCTCTGTGACAGCACGGGCCAAGGCTAAATCTGATAGACAAAGGGCAGCCTGCAGTACCATAAACATGAAATGAATACTAGGCATGGTCAACCCAGTCTACTGAGAATAATTTAGAATACCTATACCCCTATTAACATTACACAGGCAGTCAAAGGCACCCTCTTAAGAATTTCAATATTGTCCTGAGTACATGGGCTCTCAGTGGTGTCTCAGCAGGAAACACTGCATCCCTTACAACTCCATGATTCAGTAGCCAGGTATCCTCCCACAATTTTAGATGGTTACTCATCATATGGGCTCAGGATAGTGAGTAACAGGCATGTGCTGAAAGCTCTCATCAGGAAGAGGTGTGTTGCTGCTGTGAACGTTCTGTAGAGTAGATGTTCACAGAGGTACTGTCTCTTTCAAACTGGTGCTTTGGGAATAATGAACGTGAGCAAGAACTGCTAGTTGTGAACTCAAGGGACAGAATTCTCAACTGCTCGTTGAGAATTCAAGGGACAGTGCTGGGGCCCGATAAGGTAGAATGGTATTTTCACTGGGGTCTCAGAAGAAGTCACAGATTCTGAAACCAGACCTGGTCTTCCATGCTCCAAGAGATTATAGGAAAAGGCTTCAGTGACTTGGAATCATGCACAGTACAAGACCACTGAGTTGGGCTGGGGATGTGGTTCAAGAGGTGTGCGCTCGCCTAGAATGAGTGTGACACCTGTTCCATCCTCAGCACCGCATACAAACAAAGATGTTGTGTCTACCGAAAACTAACAAGTAAATATTAAAAAATTCTCATTCTTTCTCTCTCTCTCTCTCTCTCTCTCTCTCTCTCTCTCTCTCTCTCTCTCTCTCTCATCTCTTTTAAAAAAAGACCACTGAGTAAGGAATTCCATAATTGGTGTCTGCATTACAGATTAGTCCCCAGCCTTCATGGACCACTGTGTTCATCAGGCAATTTCTACATCCATAGACCCATGTGTCTGAGTACAAAATCCAATACTGAGAGTAATTTCTTTTGTAACTTTCAAAATTTCCTCAGCATCATCTGGGAGGTGTTGGGGAGCAAGGAGCAGAGGAGATCCACTTGAGCACACCAGTGTCAGGGAAGGCCTTTTTGAACTAGAGCAGATAAAGAAACTGATGGACAATATTTGCTTCCTCCAAACCATAAAGAGCTTTAGCTTTCCAAAATTAGAAATCCTGGACAGAAGTGTCTCCATTTCAGTTATATTAGTTTAAGGGAATTGTGAAGATTTTCATGATTTTGTTTGTGCCTTTTTTTCCAAAACATATATGATTTTCTAAGATATTTTTTTCAGTTTTCATTTTATTTCCTTTATTACATTTTTATTTTTATTTTATATTCTGTCCTATTCTCATTAATATTGAATTTCACCCTCATTTCCTCTTGAATCTCTGCTTACTATAACCACTTTCATTTTCTGCTCTTTTTAAAATTTATCATGAAAATTTTATTGTCACTAATGACTTTTTTCTAGTCTTATGAGTATTATTATTTCCTATGAACTTCAATTAATTATTAAGTATTATAGAAACCACATAAAATATACAGTTCATTTATATGTATGTTTTGCTTTAAGCTATGATTGTTCCTAGAGGGTCATCTTTCTCCTCGATGAGATACTGGTGAGTAGATATTGTATGTTAAATATGGTCTTTTGGGAATTTGATTGGGAACACGATGGCCTGACCCAAACACATCGCAAGGAAAAACCTGTACACTAAAAGGACACATACATAACAGTTGAAAGAAAATCCTTGCAAATTCTCCTCCTAAATTATAGGGCATTGAGACACCACAAAAATTTTGCAAGTTCCCAGTAACTGCATCCAAGTTCGTTTTACTAATGTCCACTTGAGAGGTGGAATAAAAATGTTAAGTAATTTTCTTGATTCCTTCCATGAAAAGTAAAGGAACTAAAACTTTTTGTTTGTACTCTATAACAAGATTGATGGATACATCCTGAAAGGTCCTGATTCTACAATAGGCTGTTTGGTTTCTCCTTTAAGTCTATTTCCTGTCTCAGCCTACATACTGGAGTGTGTAGGGAGATTGGAGTCTTTAATACCAGCATGGATTACTGGTAATGGGAAACTAAAATTTTGAGCCTTAGGGAATGATGATCTTTAACAAGAATGTGTTCACTGGCCATTTCATTTATGTACTCTCCAACTTTCAACTGGATCTCTCTGAGTCTTAGACTTAATCCTCATTATGTGAGGAGGTCACACAGAAGAAAATTGAAACAATACTCAAAAAATCTCCCCACATTAGTAAGATGAAGTTTACTTTTAAGCTTCTGCTTACATGATTTCTAAAACTATTTTCATGTTCATGTTGTGTTACATTTTTAGACTTAAATATTCAATTATGATCTTGATTTCTAAGTATGTATTGTGTGATGTCATTTTGTTTGGCATAATTTTCCTTGCCATCAAAGAAGAGAAATAGACCATGAATTTAAATTGACACATTTACTTACCTGTCCATGGCTTTTTTCCATGCCATCAACACTCTTCTTCGATTCCTCTGATGACATATGGCATTGTGAATCTGGAGATAAATGCATAGATGTACTTAAACTACTTAATAGAGTTAGACTGAGTGAAAATCTAGCCAACTAAAAACATAATTGTAATAATCATACAATTTGCTTTTCACAATGATACGTTTTAGTTACGTTTAATTTTAGTTGAATGCTTATGCTGTTGGAAATTTTTGGATTCTTGTGTGAGCTTGGTGGCTGTACCCAGAGCCACCAAGTGTATCCTTGGCAAGAACGCAAGTACTTACTTCAAATAGAAGGCCATTATTTTTATTTATTTATGTATTTATTTTTGAAGACAGAGTGTCTGAATATCTCCTGGCTTACTGGGAACCTGACATCAGCCTGCCTCAGTCTCTAACTAAGCTGAAATTACAGATGAGTCCCTCTTCACCAAGGGTCTGTTGAGTGATTTAGCAGGGATTTTTACTAATCTAATGCTTGAACAAAACAAGAGTTTACCATATTCGATGCACACATGATATCTCAAAAGATTCAACCACTCAAAGAAAAATGATATTTTGCAGAAAAAAATTGCTAAAATTACAATGGAAAGAAGAAACTTCAAACTGTTTACTATGTCTTTTTCCTAATAGTAATTTTTAATGAACCACTGCATGTAACTTTGGTGTCAACAAAAACGTATGTGTATATATGATCACTGTGATACCTTTGACAGTGAACCACATATTCCTTTCCTTTCCTTTTCCTGCATTTCTTCTGTTAGGATTCACTCTGTTTCTGGAAGCATCACTCATGGTGCCTATGATTCCTGACATAAACTGTTTTTGCTTCTCTGGCTTTAGCTACCTCAGACCCTGTCCCGCTATTGTACTGAGTAATAGTCAGTTGGCCTGTAAGTTATTTGTTCTCTGTCTAGTTCACTAGGTCCTGGACTTCAGGAGATGCCTTGACAACACACTGGTTTGAACACCCCATAATTGAGTGTCCGGTAAGTGTCGGAGGCAATAACACTTGGCGTGGATGGTGTCTTTTGTAGAGGTAGGGATGAACGGAGACTTGAGGAATGAGGCCACCAGCCAGAGGCAGAGAATGGTGAAAATGTGGAAGGTTATACCATGACATAGAGACAAGGGTTAAGGGGGACGGTATATGTCTGATGATACAGGGATTGGTGAAAACTGCCAGAAGAGCATGCCGGTAGAAACGGGCTAAACATACAGTTAGGAAGAATTTGCATTGTGAAAGATGCCTCAAAATGTTGAGATGGTTGAACATACACATAGCAAATACTTTCATCTAGGCCATGGATCCATATATAGCTGGAACTATCTCAAATCTGTGGGCACATGAGCTTGAGGGGCATGATCATGAATGGAGATGAATATAAAGAGAATGCAAAAGTGCACTATGAGGTTGATGCAGGCCTGAATGAAGGAATGTCTTCCAAAGGATCTGGGTTGTGTTTTTACCATACAGAGGTGACAGACAAACAACAAGTCAAAGAATAATGAGCAAAGACTCCTTTGGTATGTGGAAGAATTTATGGATTGATTACTCTGAGATAAAATTTCAGGAAAGAGTGTTCACCAGCAAATGTTCACTTTAGAAGCAAGGGATAAACTAAAGTATATATGATCATACATTTTATTATTTCTTGCCTCAAACTGACCCCAAGAGTTGTCAAAGTCAGTACCTAAGTAGCATAAAAACAAGTTGGATGCATTTGGTTGATACACTAGATGTCAGGGTAGAGTGCACATTGTCTTTTAAATTAGATTTTCCTGTATTTCACAGGCCGGCCTTGACATCTTGGCTTCAAGAAAAATACAAGTCCTTATAATCTCAGGATTCTGGATTTCAGTCCTGCTCCCCTGGACCTATTTTTAAAATCGGGGTGGGAAGAAAAATCAGCCTCACAATCCAACTGACAGGTGTCATGACTCCGATTTGGGATGTTTAATTGTAGAAACATCTAGGATATAGGTAATTTTAAAACATCTTTTCCTCATAGATTAACAGAAATATTTTGAAATGTGGATGCATCATCAACACAGACCCGATGGGGCAAATCCTCCCAACACATGGCACAAATGAATATATCAGGAGTGAAAATTTGCTATCATTTCCAAGGTTTAATCAAAGGTAGTTTTATAGAAGTTGTACTGCAAAAGTTACCTGATTTCCGTTTCATTTCTGGCTTCCACCATTTTTGTTTTTTGAGAGCTGTATCTTTGCTTTTAACGGTAGGCTTGATGTGCTTGGAGACAAGATAACACGTAAATATTTTACAGTGCATACAGCATGCATTTAATAATATAACATAAACATAGAAGATGATTTACCTTGTATGAAGCATGTACATCTTTAGATACTGAAAAGCAAATGAAATACATAATCAATAAAACCTGAATATATAAAAAAACACACTCATATTCCTACTAAGTGAGTATACAGCTCAGTCCAAGTGATAACTATTTTTGTTAGCATTGATAAAGATTACATTATCTTTGCAGTTTTAAGTTTTGGGATTTTTGTAGATAACAAGACTGAAAGGTCCAAAATGAATATTGACAATATCTCTTTAGTAAATAAGTCTTGCAGTTAAGTTTCAAATGGTAAGAACACCTTTGTGATCATTATAAATAATTCGGCAAGGGTACATATACAAATGTGAAGACGCAGAATGCTGGAGACCACAGAGATCTGTATTCAGAGAAGGAAGGAGGTATCCGGAGAATTTCAATGTCAAAGCTGAAGTAGTCAGATGGCAGCACATATGTCAAGTGACCTATGAATTGTTTAATCCATTTTATTATAACTAAGTATCCTGTACCTCAAGATCCAGGACAAGGTGTACTTTATTCCTTATCAGTATTTTTTTCTTCTGAACTAATTGGATCAGATGTATGCATTTAGAATAACAGGTAATATGAACATGATTGTTTTTTCATACCCATCTGGGACTGTGGCACATCTTCTAATCCTGCTTCCTCTGTTTTAGTGGATATTACCTTTCCCTTTTCACCATTGTACAAAGATACAGGTTCTGCATCTAAAAAAATATGAGAAAGCATAAAGAATTTAGATATGGTCATCCACAGCAATCTGTGATCCGAGAGCAGGAAGAATTGACAGGACTCAAAAGACTGTCATATAAACACACTAGTAACAGTCTTAATATTTGAGGAATAAATTCCATAAGAAATTCTAGTTTAAAAACGAGTCTGCCATAACACATACAGTCATGATTTCACATATTTTTTTGAATGTGCTGGCTGATCAGAAAATTAGTTATCAGAATTTAGCACAGGAGTGGAACGCATTTTTTGTAGCACAAAGGGACATGGTTTCAATCCAAAGAACGAAAATAACAATAATAATGATAATGATAATAATAGTAATAATAGTACAATAATCATCAAAAATAAAACAAACTTTGAAAAAAACTAATTTTCAAAAACACGTGGTCACAGATCTAAATCACTCTTAGGATGCCATGCACATGGTGGGGCCTGGTGGGTATACAGGACAGATTTGTACAGGTTGCCCTGATTCTTCCAGTCCCTCCTTGTTTCAATCATCTGGGGACCAGGAATCATTCCACTTTTGGTTTGAACGCAGGCAAACTGTGAAAAATGATGAATTGCATTTTCTCATTTTCCCCTCCAAAATTTCCTTCCTAACTTCTTTATTTTCTTCCTCATTTTGCCTCTCACCTAGTTTTTCATAAAACCCTCTAGAGCAGGAGACTTTTTTCTTTCTATTTTCTATCTTTTTTGTATGGGTTGTTTGAACTTTTTCCTGCCTGGCAATGTAGCAAATTTATCTTAGAAATGTAATTTTTAAATTTTTGTCTTTTGTGTTATCCCCACTACCTAAGAGATATGCACATAATTT
The DNA here is from genome assembly GCF_052094955.1 of Ictidomys tridecemlineatus. Lineage (NCBI taxonomy): Eukaryota > Metazoa > Chordata > Mammalia > Rodentia > Sciuridae > Ictidomys > Ictidomys tridecemlineatus. The sequence continues at coordinate 17,293 of NW_027523452.1, read as the reverse complement.
TTGCAATATTTATTCTGGCACTTGATCCTCTCCTATCTTGGATTGTAGGGTCTACTCGTGTCGTTTTGTTTTTGTTTTTGTTTTGTTTTGTTTTGTTTTGATTTGTTTTTTTTGTTTGTTTGTTTGTTTTTTGTCCAACAGGGACATTCTTTGCCTGGCTACAAAAAATGCTGTGCGCATACGAGGATCATCGGAATCACCTTAGAATGAAAAGATATGTAGAAGGAAAGAACTTCTGAGTCACAATGAGCTTCTGATCATGGCCCCAACAGATGATTCATTACAGTTTGAGAGATCTAGTAGGAATTTTGTTGCAATCCATAGCTTGTATCTTAACTTGAATGGACCTCTGGGTTTCTCCCTAGGATGTTACCCTCAAATGAAAGTTCAGTCAAGCTATTATCTTTCCAAATTTAGTTTTAGATATCTGTGAATTTGGGGACCACTCTGTAACCATTTCTATTTCTTTCCACTTTCCTAATTGGTGTTTCTACCCTATACATTTTTTTTTATACAGAGTAGCAACACATTTGATGTCCTTAGAGTTTATACATGAAGAATCTTTTGTGATAAACAAACATGACAACGTGGGAATTCCTTCTTCACTCCTCAATTTTTTCCATTCCAACTGTGACTAAGTCAGGAATGTTGGAAAATTTTTACTGTACACTTCATTCCGCTTTGGACCTGGAAACTCAAAAATACTTCCCATATTTTGAAAATGCTGCTCTTTTCCCACCTCTTATGTAACTGAGGGTCCTTCCTTCCACTGAGTACTACTGCTATTTCTTCCTTCATTGACTCCCTGCAATTAATGCCTGTCTCAGTGTTCATATCCTCTTCTTCTCTTTCATTTCTACTTTACTTTGATTGAAGCATGTCTCAAAATGCAATTCATAGTTCAGATGGTTTTAACAATATCCCCAGTTTTACCTGTGACAGAAACCTAATACATTATGACTCATTATATTTTTTTATTCTTACTAGATAATATATACACTCTTGGAACAATTACAATATTTTAGTGTTCTTGCTTTAAAGCAATATGCTCACCAATGTCTTTTGCATTTTTTGTCATTCTTACCTTCTCCATGTTCCTTTGTTCCATTGTTTGCTTGTGTATAGGATCCACTAGATACACTGGAAGCACAAACTTCTGTAGATTTCTTAGAGACACTCTGGGGAAAGTAATACTAATAATAAGTTGCGTAAAGTTTTCATCATCACATATCACTTATCACCATATATATATTTGTGAAATCATCAGCAGTAGAAATTAGATGAGTGCATTTTGAACAAGAATATATTGTACAAGTTTCACTGGCCTAGGCAGTTCAGATTAACTGAGCTCATATATCATTCTGGCTAATGATTGGATAAAGCCAAAATGCGGGACATAGGAACTGCGTTCAATCAGAATATACACACTGACAAGCATATAGCCCCCAAACAACTAGCATCAGTATATAATCAGTCAACTTTGCACTGCCCAGCAGTTCTAACAATGCTTTGAAACACTTTTAAGAATGGCACTTGGTGTTCCATAGCATTTTAAATTGGAATGGCCAATTTTTTATTCTGAAAGAATGATACTTGGTAAGATGAGAGTTTCAAATCTGTCACCTTGTGTAGGAATGATAAACTGTTGTACTTGCTTCATTTATTCATCAGAGACTTTGAAAACTTAATGCATTTCAGCAAAATATTTCCCAAGTCAAATCTTATTTTAAAAAAGTGAAATATACTGAGGAAGTGTGTCTCTATGTAACATGAACATAACAGCACACACACTTGGGTAAGGTATGCAACACTTTAATTGGAGAAGAAACTAAGAGGTATTTCAAATAGAAAGGTGACTCCCATCTCTTAAAAGGTGACTATTTGCAGAGGTGGGAGTTATTTGAACTGGTGCATTGTTGTTTGAAGAAAAAGACAGGCTGTGGGAAATCACAGGAGTGGCACAATGGAGAGCCAGTGACCAGATGATACCAGAAATATGAGATACTCAAAGAGGAAATGCATTCGTGGAAGAAATAGAGTAAAGCCGGAGCTGGCTATGAGAGAGGAATATGCTGACTGGTGAGCTGAGGAGAATCTCACCCATCCAATTAGGAAATGGGGAAAAGCAAGAGATAGATGTTCTCAAAACCACAAACACAACTTCTTTATAAATACATAAAATACATCTAGCATTCAGGAAAATACCATCCCAAACTCCATTGATATTTCAGCTCATGCCATCCAGAGAGGCATTCATCAAGACTTTAAATAGTAAGTGCTGGAGAGGATGTGGGTAAAAATGTACAACTGTATACTGTGGGACTGAAAATCAGGACTTCCCATCTGAAAAGCAGTATGGAGAGTCACCAGAAGAAAAGGAATATGAACATCCTGTGCCCAGGGTTCCCAATCCTTGTTCTTATACCCAATTTACAATGATTCTGTGTACACATGAGACACTGAATCTTCAATGTTTACAGTGGTTTCTATCATAATTAGAAAGATATGAAATGAGCCCAGATGCACCTTAACACAAAAAAGGATCAATCAACACCTAGAAACTTGGCACTGAATTTGAGCAAACTAGTTTTTCATGATACACCATCATGTCAAAATGAGTCCTCATATAGCATATAAAAACACTGCCCTAAAAATTTCTAAAATATAAAACCTGGAATATCAAAATGCCTTAATTTTATACAAGGATGATATTTTAAAACAAACAAGTAGGAAACTTATTATTCTAAGGCCAAATAGAACCTTTTCAGCAAAGGAAAGACTTCATTTTCCCTGCAATGTCAAGGAATATTTGATGTAATCCAAACCTTCCAGGCAGAATCAGAGCTTGTGTTTAGGAGCCTCTCCACTCCTGTTACATTATCGTGGCTTTCTTCCTGGGATATCCAGAAAATATTACCCAGTTTCTTCCTAACATTTGAGAGAGTGAACTTTATAAAAATGTGGTTTGGAGGTACCTATAACCAGAATCAAGGTGGGAGCAGGAGAGAAACCCAGACATTGAGCTGCTGAGAGAGCTGGGCACTTAGAGCATGGGCCTGTAGTCTATGTTAAAATAGTAGTTCATGGCACCGTCATGCATCATGGTGCTCGCAGCTCTGTGACAGCACGGGCCAAGGCTAAATCTGATAGACAAAGGGCAGCCTGCAGTACCATAAACATGAAATGAATACTAGGCATGGTCAACCCAGTCTACTGAGAATAATTTAGAATACCTATACCCCTATTAACATTACACAGGCAGTCAAAGGCACCCTCTTAAGAATTTCAATATTGTCCTGAGTACATGGGCTCTCAGTGGTGTCTCAGCAGGAAACACTGCATCCCTTACAACTCCATGATTCAGTAGCCAGGTATCCTCCCACAATTTTAGATGGTTACTCATCATATGGGCTCAGGATAGTGAGTAACAGGCATGTGCTGAAAGCTCTCATCAGGAAGAGGTGTGTTGCTGCTGTGAACGTTCTGTAGAGTAGATGTTCACAGAGGTACTGTCTCTTTCAAACTGGTGCTTTGGGAATAATGAACGTGAGCAAGAACTGCTAGTTGTGAACTCAAGGGACAGAATTCTCAACTGCTCGTTGAGAATTCAAGGGACAGTGCTGGGGCCCGATAAGGTAGAATGGTATTTTCACTGGGGTCTCAGAAGAAGTCACAGATTCTGAAACCAGACCTGGTCTTCCATGCTCCAAGAGATTATAGGAAAAGGCTTCAGTGACTTGGAATCATGCACAGTACAAGACCACTGAGTTGGGCTGGGGATGTGGTTCAAGAGGTGTGCGCTCGCCTAGAATGAGTGTGACACCTGTTCCATCCTCAGCACCACATACAAACAAAGATGTTGTGTCTACCGAAAACTAACAAGTAAATATTAAAAAATTCTCATTCTTTCTCTCTCTCTCTCTCTCTCTCTCTCTCTCTCTCTCTCTCTCTCTCTCTCTCATCTCTTTTAAAAAAAGACCACTGAGTAAGGAATTCCATAATTGGTGTCTGCATTACAGATTAGTCCCCAGCCTTCATGGACCACTGTGTTCATCAGGCAATTTCTACATCCATAGACCCATGTGTCTGAGTACAAAATCCAATACTGAGAGTAATTTCTTTTGTAACTTTCAAAATTTCCTCAGCATCATCTGGGAGGTGTTGGGGAGCAAGGAGCAGAGGAGATCCACTTGAGCACACCAGTGTCAGGGAAGGCCTTTTTGAACTAGAGCAGATAAAGAAACTGATGGACAATATTTGCTTCCTCCAAACCATAAAGAGCTTTAGCTTTCCAAAATTAGAAATCCTGGACAGAAGTGTCTCCATTTCAGTTATATTAGTTTAAGGGAATTGTGAAGATTTTCATGATTTTGTTTGTGCCTTTTTTTCCAAAACATATATGATTTTCTAAGATATTTTTTTCAGTTTTCATTTTATTTCCTTTATTACATTTTTATTTTTATTTTATATTCTGTCCTATTCTCATTAATATTGAATTTCACCCTCATTTCCTCTTGAATCTCTGCTTACTATAACCACTTTCATTTTCTGCTCTTTTTAAAATTTATCATGAAAATTTTATTGTCACTAATGACTTTTTTCTAGTCTTATGAGTATTATTATTTCCTATGAACTTCAATTAATTATTAAGTATTATAGAAACCACATAAAATATACAGTTCATTTATATGTAAGTTTTGCTTTAAGCTATGATTGTTCCTAGAGGGTCATCTTTCTCCTCGATGAGATACTGGTGAGTAGATATTGTATGTTAAATATGGTCTTTTGGGAATTTGATTGGGAACACGATGGCCTGACCCAAACACATCGCAAGGAAAAACCTGTACACTAAAAGGACACATACATAACAGTTGAAAGAAAATCCTTGCAAATTCTCCTCCTAAATTATAGGGCATTGAGACACCACGAAAATTTTGCAAGTTCCCAGTAACTGCATCCAAGTTCGTTTTACTAATGTCCACTTGAGAGGTGGAATAAAAATGTTAAGTAATTTTCTTGATTCCTTCCATGAAAAGTAAAGGAACTAAAACTTTTTGTTTGTACTCTATAACAAGATTGATGGATACATCCTGAAAGGTCCTGATTCTACAATAGGCTGTTTGGTTTCTCCTTTAAGTCTATTTCCTGTCTCAGCCTACATACTGGAGTGTGTAGGGAGATTGGAGTCTTTAATACCAGCATGGATTACTGGTAATGGGAAACTAAAATTTTGAGCCTTAGGGAATGATGATCTTTAACAAGAATGTGTTCACTGGCCATTTCATTTATGTACTCTCCAACTTTCAACTGGATCTCTCTGAGTCTTAGACTTAATCCTCATTATGTGAGGAGGTCACACAGAAGAAAATTGAAACAATACTCAAAAAATCTCCCCACATTAGTAAGATGAAGTTTACTTTTAAGCTTCTGCTTACATGATTTCTAAAACTATTTTCATGTTCATGTTGTGTTACATTTTTAGACTTAAATATTCAATTATGATCTTGATTTCTAAGTATGTATTGTGTGATGTCATTTTGTTTGGCATAATTTTCCTTGCCATCAAAGAAGAGAAATAGACCATGAATTTAAATTGACACATTTACTTACCTGTCCATGGCTTTTTTCCATGCCATCAACACTCTTCTTCGATTCCTCTGATGACATATGGCATTGTGAATCTGGAGATAAATGCATAGATGTACTTAAACTACTTAATAGAGTTAGACTGAGTGAAAATCTAGCCAACTAAAAACATAATTGTAATAATCATACAATTTGATTTTCACAATGATACGTTTTAGTTACGTTTAATTTTAGTTGAATGCTTATGCTGTTGGAAATTTTTGGATTCTTGTGTGAGCTTGGTGGCTGTACCCAGAGCCACCAAGTGTATCCTTGGCAAGAACGCAAGTACTTACTTCAAATAGAAGGCCATTATTTTTATTTATTTATGTATTTATTTTTGAAGACAGAGTGTCTGAATATCTCCTGGCTTACTGGGAACCTGACATCAGCCTGCCTCAGTCTCTAACTAAGCTGAAATTACAGATGAGTCCCTCTTCACCAAGGGTCTGTTGAGTGATTTAGCAGGGATTTTTACTAATCTAATGCTTGAACAAAACAAGAGTTTACCATATTCGATGCACACATGATATCTCAAAAGATTCAACCACTCAAAGAAAAATGATATTTTGCAGAAAAAAATTGCTAAAATTACAATGGAAAGAAGAAACTTCAAACTGTTTACTATGTCTTTTTCCTAATAGTAATTTTTAATGAACCACTGCATGTAACTTTGGTGTCAACAAAAACGTATGTGTATATATGATCACTGTGATACCTTTGACAGTGAACCACATATTCCTTTCCTTTCCTTTTCCTGCATTTCTTCTGTTAGGATTCACTCTGTTTCTGGAAGCATCACTCATGGTGCCTATGATTCCTGACATAAACTGTTTTTGCTTCTCTGGCTTTAGCTACCTCAGACCCTGTCCCGCTATTGTACTGAGTAATAGTCAGTTGGCCTGTAAGTTATTTGTTCTCTGTCTAGTTCACTAGGTCCTGGACTTCAGGAGATGCCTTGACAACACACTGGTTTGAACACCCCATAATTGAGTGTCCGGTAAGTGTCGGAGGCAATAACACTTGGCGTGGATGGTGTCTTTTGTAGAGGTAGGGATGAACGGAGACTTGAGGAATGAGGCCACCAGCCAGAGGCAGAGAATGGTGAAAATGTGGAAGGTTATACCATGACATAGAGACAAGGGTTAAGGGGGACGGTATATGTCTGATGATACAGGGATTGGTGAAAACTGCCAGAAGAGCATGCCGGTAGAAACGGGCTAAACATACAGTTAGGAAGAATTTGCATTGTGAAAGATGCCTCAAAATGTTGAGATGGTTGAACATACACATAGCAAATACTTTCATCTAGGCCATGGATCCATATATAGCTGGAACTATCTCAAATCTGTGGGCACATGAGCTTGAGGGGCATGATCATGAATGGAGATGAATATAAAGAGAATGCAAAAGTGCACTATGAGGTTGATGCAGGCCTGAATGAAGGAATGTCTTCCAAAGGATCTGGGTTGTGTTTTTACCATACAGAGGTGACAGACAAACAACAAGTCAAAGAATAATGAGCAAAGACTCCTTTGGTATGTGGAAGAATTTATGGATTGATTACTCTGAGATAAAATTTCAGGAAAGAGTGTTCACCAGCAAATGTTCACTTTAGAAGCAAGGGATAAACTAAAGTATATATGATCATACATTTTATTATTTCTTGCCTCAAACTGACCCCAAGAGTTGTCAAAGTCAGTACCTAAGTAGCATAAAAACAAGTTGGATGCATTTGGTTGATACACTAGATGTCAGGGTAGAGTGCACATTGTCTTTTAAATTAGATTTTCCTGTATTTCACAGGCCGGCCTTGACATCTTGGCTTCAAGAAAAATACAAGTCCTTATAATCTCAGGATTCTGGATTTCAGTCCTGCTCCCCTGGACCTATTTTTAAAATCGGGGTGGGAAGAAAAATCAGCCTCACAATCCAACTGACAGGTGTCATGACTCCGATTTGGGATGTTTAATTGTAGAAACATCTAGGATATAGGTAATTTTAAAACATCTTTTCCTCATAGATTAACAGAAATATTTTGAAATGTGGATGCATCATCAACACAGACCCGATGGGGCAAATCCTCCCAACACATGGCACAAATGAATATATCAGGAGTGAAAATTTGCTATCATTTCCAAGGTTTAATCAAAGGTAGTTTTATAGAAGTTGTACTGCAAAAGTTACCTGATTTCCGTTTCATTTCTGGCTTCCACCATTTTTGTTTTTTGAGAGCTGTATCTTTGCTTTTAACGGTAGGCTTGATGTGCTTGGAGACAAGATAACACGTAAATATTTTACAGTGCATACAGCATGCATTTAATAATATAACATAAACATAGAAGATGATTTACCTTGTATGAAGCATGTACATCTTTAGATACTGAAAAGCAAATGAAATACATAATCAATAAAACCTGAATATATAAAAAAACACACTCATATTCCTACTAAGTGAGTATACAGCTCAGTCCAAGTGATAACTATTTTTGTTAGCATTGATAAAGATTACATTATCTTTGCAGTTTTAAGTTTTGGGATTTTTGTAGATAACAAGACTGAAAGGTCCAAAATGAATATTGACAATATCTCTTTAGTAAATAAGTCTTGCAGTTAAGTTTCAAATGGTAAGAACACCTTTGTGATCATTATAAATAATTCGGCAAGGGTACATATACAAATGTGAAGACGCAGAATGCTGGAGACCACAGAGATCTGTATTCAGAGAAGGAAGGAGGTATCCGGAGAATTTCAATGTCAAAGCTGAAGTAGTCAGATGGCAGCACATATGTCAAGTGACCTATGAATTGTTTAATCCATTTTATTATAACTAAGTATCCTGTACCTCAAGATCCAGGACAAGGTGTACTTTATTCCTTATCAGTATTTTTTTCTTCTGAACTAATTGGATCAGATGTATGCATTTAGAATAACAGGTAATATGAACATGATTGTTTTTTCATACCCATCTGGGACTGTGGCACATCTTCTAATCCTGCTTCCTCTGTTTTAGTGGATATTACCTTTCCCTTTTCACCATTGTACAAAGATACAGGTTCTGCATCTAAAAAAATATGAGAAAGCATAAAGAATTTAGATATGGTCATCCACAGCAATCTGTGATCCGAGAGCAGGAAGAATTGACAGGACTCAAAAGACTGTCATATAAACACACTAGTAACAGTCTTAATATTTGAGGAATAAATTCCATAAGAAATTCTAGTTTAAAAACGAGTCTGCCATAACACATACAGTCATGATTTCACATATTTTTTTGAATGTGCTGGCTGATCAGAAAATTAGTTATCAGAATTTAGCACAGGAGTGGAACGCATTTTTTGTAGCACAAAGGGACATGGTTTCAATCCAAAGAACGAAAATAACAATAATAATGATAATGATAATAATAGTAATAATAGTACAATAATCATCAACAATAAAACAAACTTTGAAAAAAACTAATTTTCAAAAACACGTGGTCACAGATCTAAATCACTCTTAGGATGCCATGCACATGGTGGGGCCTGGTGGGTATACAGGACAGATTTGTACAGGTTGCCCTGATTCTTCCAGTCCCTCCTTGTTTCAATCATCTGGGGACCAGGAATCATTCCACTTTTGGTTTGAACGCAGGCAAACTGTGAAAAATGATGAATTGCATTTTCTCATTTTCCCGTCCAAAATTTCCTTCCTAACTTCTTTATTTTCTTCCTCATTTTGCCTCTCACCTAGTTTTTCATAAAACCCTCTAGAGCAGGAGACTTTTTTCTTTCTATTTTCTATCTTTTTTGTATGGGTTGTTTGAACTTTTTCCTGCCTGGCAATGTAGCAAATTTATCTTAGAAATGTAATTTTTAAATTTTTGTCTTTTGTGTTATCCCCACTACCTAAGAGATATGCACATAATTTTTGCAATATTTATTCTGGCACTTGATCCTCTCCTATCTTGGATTGTAGGGTCTACTCGTGTCGTTTTGTTTTTGTTTTTGTTTTGTTTTGTTTTGTTTTGATTTGTTTTTTTTGTTTGTTTGTTTGTTTTTTGTCCAACAGGGACATTCTTTGCCTGGCTACAAAAAATGCTGTGCGCATACGAGGATCATCGGAATCACCTTAGAATGAAAAGATATGTAGAAGGAAAGAACTTCTGAGTCACAATGAGCTTCTGATCATGGCCCCAACAGATGATTCATTACAGTTTGAGAGATCTAGTAGGAATTTTGTTGCAATCCATAGCTTGTATCTTAACTTGAATGGACCTCTGGGTTTCTCCCTAGGATGTTACCCTCAAATGAAAGTTCAGTCAAGCTATTATCTTTCCAAATTTAGTTTTAGATATCTGTGAATTTGGGGACCACTCTGTAACCATTTCTATTTCTTTCCACTTTCCTAATTGGTGTTTCTACCCTATACATTTTTTTTTATACAGAGTAGCAACACATTTGATGTCCTTAGAGTTTATACATGAAGAATCTTTTGTGATAAACAAACATGACAACGTGGGAATTCCTTCTTCACTCCTCAATTTTTTCCATTCCAACTGTGACTAAGTCAGGAATGTTGGAAAATTTTTACTGTACACTTCATTCCGCTTTGGACCTGGAAACTCAAAAATACTTCCCATATTTTGAAAATGCTGCTCTTTTCCCACCTCTTATGTAACTGAGGGTCCTTCCTTCCACTGAGTACTACTGCTATTTCTTCCTTCATTGACTCCCTGCAATTAATGCCTGTCTCAGTGTTCATATCCTCTTCTTCTCTTTCATTTCTACTTTACTTTGATTGAAGCATGTCTCAAAATGCAATTCATAGTTCAGATGGTTTTAACAATATCCCCAGTTTTACCTGTGACAGAAACCTAATACATTATGACTCATTATATTTTTTTATTCTTACTAGATAATATATACACTCTTGGAACAATTACAATATTTTAGTGTTCTTGCTTTAAAGCAATATGCTCACCAATGTCTTTTGCATTTTTTGTCATTCTTACCTTCTCCATGTTCCTTTGTTCCATTGTTTGCTTGTGTATAGGATCCACTAGATACACTGGAAGCACAAACTTCTGTAGATTTCTTAGAGACACTCTGGGGAAAGTAATACTAATAATAAGTTGCGTAAAGTTTTCATCATCACATATCACTTATCACCATATATATATTTGTGAAATCATCAGCAGTAGAAATTAGATGAGTGCATTTTGAACAAGAATATATTGTACAAGTTTCACTGGCCTAGGCAGTTCAGATTAACTGAGCTCATATATCATTCTGGCTAATGATTGGATAAAGCCAAAATGCGGGACATAGGAACTGCGTTCAATCAGAATATACACACTGACAAGCATATAGCCCCCAAACAACTAGCATCAGTATATAATCAGTCAACTTTGCACTGCCCAGCAGTTCTAACAATGCTTTGAAACACTTTTAAGAATGGCACTTGGTGTTCCATAGCATTTTAAATTGGAATGGCCAATTTTTTATTCTGAAAGAATGATACTTGGTAAGATGAGAGTTTCAAATCTGTCACCTTGTGTAGGAATGATAAACTGTTGTACTTGCTTCATTTATTCATCAGAGACTTTGAAAACTTAATGCATTTCAGCAAAATATTTCCCAAGTCAAATCTTATTTTAAAAAAGTGAAATATACTGAGGAAGTGTGTCTCTATGTAACATGAACATAACAGCACACACACTTGGGTAAGGTATGCAACACTTTAATTGGAGAAGAAACTAAGAGGTATTTCAAATAGAAAGGTGACTCCCATCTCTTAAAAGGTGACTATTTGCAGAGGTGGGAGTTATTTGAACTGGTGCATTGTTGTTTGAAGAAAAAGACAGGCTGTGGGAAATCACAGGAGTGGCACAATGGAGAGCCAGTGACCAGATGATACCAGAAATATGAGATACTCAAAGAGGAAATGCATTCGTGGAAGAAATAGAGTAAAGCCGGAGCTGGCTATGAGAGAGGAATATGCTGACTGGTGAGCTGAGGAGAATCTCACCCATCCAATTAGGAAATGGGGAAAAGCAAGAGATAGATGTTCTCAAAACCACAAACACAACTTCTTTATAAATACATAAAATACATCTAGCATTCAGGAAAATACCATCCCAAACTCCATTGATATTTCAGCTCATGCCATCCAGAGAGGCATTCATCAAGACTTTAAATAGTAAGTGCTGGAGAGGATGTGGGTAAAAATGTACAACTGTATACTGTGGGACTGAAAATCAGGACTTCCCATCTGAAAAGCAGTATGGAGAGTCACCAGAAGAAAAGGAATATGAACATCCTGTGCCCAGGGTTCCCAATCCTTGTTCTTATACCCAATTTACAATGATTCTGTGTACACATGAGACACTGAATCTTCAATGTTTACAGTGGTTTCTATCATAATTAGAAAGATATGAAATGAGCCCAGATGCACCTTAACACAAAAAAGGATCAATCAACACCTAGAAACTTGGCACTGAATTTGAGCAAACTAGTTTTTCATGATACACCATCATGTCAAAATGAGTCCTCATATAGCATATAAAAACACTGCCCTAAAAATTTCTAAAATATAAAACCTGGAATATCAAAATGCCTTAATTTTATACAAGGATGATATTTTAAAACAAACAAGTAGGAAACTTATTATTCTAAGGCCAAATAGAACCTTTTCAGCAAAGGAAAGACTTCATTTTCCCTGCAATGTCAAGGAATATTTGATGTAATCCAAACCTTCCAGGCAGAATCAGAGCTTGTGTTTAGGAGCCTCTCCACTCCTGTTACATTATCGTGGCTTTCTTCCTGGGATATCCAGAAAATATTACCCAGTTTCTTCCTAACATTTGAGAGAGTGAACTTTATAAAAATGTGGTTTGGAGGTACCTATAACCAGAATCAAGGTGGGAGCAGGAGAGAAACCCAGACATTGAGCTGCTGAGAGAGCTGGGCACTTAGAGCATGGGCCTGTAGTCTATGTTAAAATAGTAGTTCATGGCACCGTCATGCATCATGGTGCTCGCAGCTCTGTGACAGCACGGGCCAAGGCTAAATCTGATAGACAAAGGGCAGCCTGCAGTACCATAAACATGAAATGAATACTAGGCATGGTCAACCCAGTCTACTGAGAATAATTTAGAATACCTATACCCCTATTAACATTACACAGGCAGTCAAAGGCACCCTCTTAAGAATTTCAATATTGTCCTGAGTACATGGGCTCTCAGTGGTGTCTCAGCAGGAAACACTGCATCCCTTACAACTCCATGATTCAGTAGCCAGGTATCCTCCCACAATTTTAGATGGTTACTCATCATATGGGCTCAGGATAGTGAGTAACAGGCATGTGCTGAAAGCTCTCATCAGGAAGAGGTGTGTTGCTGCTGTGAACGTTCTGTAGAGTAGATGTTCACAGAGGTACTGTCTCTTTCAAACTGGTGCTTTGGGAATAATGAACGTGAGCAAGAACTGCTAGTTGTGAACTCAAGGGACAGAATTCTCAACTGCTCGTTGAGAATTCAAGGGACAGTGCTGGGGCCCGATAAGGTAGAATGGTATTTTCACTGGGGTCTCAGAAGAAGTCACAGATTCTGAAACCAGACCTGGTCTTCCATGCTCCAAGAGATTATAGGAAAAGGCTTCAGTGACTTGGAATCATGCACAGTACAAGACCACTGAGTTGGGCTGGGGATGTGGTTCAAGAGGTGTGCGCTCGCCTAGAATGAGTGTGACACCTGTTCCATCCTCAGCACCACATACAAACAAAGATGTTGTGTCTACCGAAAACTAACAAGTAAATATTAAAAAATTCTCATTCTTTCTCTCTCTCTCTCTCTCTCTCTCTCTCTCTCTCTCTCTCTCTCATCTCTTTTAAAAAAAGACCACTGAGTAAGGAATTCCATAATTGGTGTCTGCATTACAGATTAGTCCCCAGCCTTCATGGACCACTGTGTTCATCAGGCAATTTCTACATCCATAGACCCATGTGTCTGAGTACAAAATCCAATACTGAGAGTAATTTCTTTTGTAACTTTCAAAATTTCCTCAGCATCATCTGGGAGGTGTTGGGGAGCAAGGAGCAGAGGAGATCCACTTGAGCACACCAGTGTCAGGGAAGGCCTTTTTGAACTAGAGCAGATAAAGAAACTGATGGACAATATTTGCTTCCTCCAAACCATAAAGAGCTTTAGCTTTCCAAAATTAGAAATCCTGGACAGAAGTGTCTCCATTTCAGTTATATTAGTTTAAGGGAATTGTGAAGATTTTCATGATTTTGTTTGTGCCTTTTTTTCCAAAACATATATGATTTTCTAAGATATTTTTTTCAGTTTTCATTTTATTTCCTTTATTACATTTTTATTTTTATTTTATATTCTGTCCTATTCTCATTAATATTGAATTTCACCCTCATTTCCTCTTGAATCTCTGCTTACTATAACCACTTTCATTTTCTGCTCTTTTTAAAATTTATCATGAAAATTTTATTGTCACTAATGACTTTTTTCTAGTCTTATGAGTATTATTATTTCCTATGAACTTCAATTAATTATTAAGTATTATAGAAACCACATAAAATATACAGTTCATTTATATGTAAGTTTTGCTTTAAGCTATGATTGTTCCTAGAGGGTCATCTTTCTCCTCGATGAGATACTGGTGAGTAGATATTGTATGTTAAATATGGTCTTTTGGGAATTTGATTGGGAACACGATGGCCTGACCCAAACACATCGCAAGGAAAAACCTGTACACTAAAAGGACACATACATAACAGTTGAAAGAAAATCCTTGCAAATTCTCCTCCTAAATTATAGGGCATTGAGACACCACGAAAATTTTGCAAGTTCCCAGTAACTGCATCCAAGTTCGTTTTACTAATGTCCACTTGAGAGGTGGAATAAAAATGTTAAGTAATTTTCTTGATTCCTTCCATGAAAAGTAAAGGAACTAAAACTTTTTGTTTGTACTCTATAACAAGATTGATGGATACATCCTGAAAGGTCCTGATTCTACAATAGGCTGTTTGGTTTCTCCTTTAAGTCTATTTCCTGTCTCAGCCTACATACTGGAGTGTGTAGGGAGATTGGAGTCTTTAATACCAGCATGGATTACTGGTAATGGGAAACTAAAATTTTGAGCCTTAGGGAATGATGATCTTTAACAAGAATGTGTTCACTGGCCATTTCATTTATGTACTCTCCAACTTTCAACTGGATCTCTCTGAGTCTTAGACTTAATCCTCATTATGTGAGGAGGTCACACAGAAGAAAATTGAAACAATACTCAAAAAATCTCCCCACATTAGTAAGATGAAGTTTACTTTTAAGCTTCTGCTTACATGATTTCTAAAACTATTTTCATGTTCATGTTGTGTTACATTTTTAGACTTAAATATTCAATTATGATCTTGATTTCTAAGTATGTATTGTGTGATGTCATTTTGTTTGGCATAATTTTCCTTGCCATCAAAGAAGAGAAATAGACCATGAATTTAAATTGACACATTTACTTACCTGTCCATGGCTTTTTTCCATGCCATCAACACTCTTCTTCGATTCCTCTGATGACATATGGCATTGTGAATCTGGAGATAAATGCATAGATGTACTTAAACTACTTAATAGAGTTAGACTGAGTGAAAATCTAGCCAACTAAAAACATAATTGTAATAATCATACAATTTGATTTTCACAATGATACGTTTTAGTTAAGTTTAATTTTAGTTGAATGCTTATGCTGTTGGAAATTTTTGGATTCTTGTGTGAGCTTGGTGGCTGTACCCAGAGCCACCAAGTGTATCCTTGGCAAGAACGCAAGTACTTACTTCAAATAGAAGGCCATTATTTTTATTTATTTATGTATTTATTTTTGAAGACAGAGTGTCTGAATATCTCCTGGCTTACTGGGAACCTGACATCAGCCTGCCTCAGTCTCTAACTAAGCTGAAATTACAGATGAGTCCCTCTTCACCAAGGGTCTGTTGAGTGATTTAGCAGGGATTTTTACTAATCTAATGCTTGAACAAAACAAGAGTTTACCATATTCGATGCACACATGATATCTCAAAAGATTCAACCACTCAAAGAAAAATGATATTTTGCAGAAAAAAATTGCTAAAATTACAATGGAAAGAAGAAACTTCAAACTGTTTACTATGTCTTTTTCCTAATAGTAATTTTTAATGAACCACTGCATGTAACTTTGGTGTCAACAAAAACGTATGTGTATATATGATCACTGTGATACCTTTGACAGTGAACCACATATTCCTTTCCTTTCCTTTTCCTGCATTTCTTCTGTTAGGATTCACTCTGTTTCTGGAAGCATCACTCATGGTGCCTATGATTCCTGACATAAACTGTTTTTGCTTCTCTGGCTTTAGCTACCTCAGACCCTGTCCCGCTATTGTACTGAGTAATAGTCAGTTGGCCTGTAAGTTATTTGTTCTCTGTCTAGTTCACTAGGTCCTGGACTTCAGGAGATGCCTTGACAACACACTGGTTTGAACACCCCATAATTGAGTGTCCGGTAAGTGTCGGAGGCAATAACACTTGGCGTGGATGGTGTCTTTTGTAGAGGTAGGGATGAACGGAGACTTGAGGAATGAGGCCACCAGCCAGAGGCAGAGAATGGTGAAAATGTGGAAGGTTATACCATGACATAGAGACAAGGGTTAAGGGGGACGGTATATGTCTGATGATACAGGGATTGGTGAAAACTGCCAGAAGAGCATGCCGGTAGAAACGGGCTAAACATACAGTTAGGAAGAATTTGCATTGTGAAAGATGCCTCAAAATGTTGAGATGGTTGAACATACACATAGCAAATACTTTCATCTAGGCCATGGATCCATATATAGCTGGAACTATCTCAAATCTGTGGGCACATGAGCTTGAGGGGCATGATCATGAATGGAGATGAATATAAAGAGAATGCAAAAGTGCACTATGAGGTTGATGCAGGCCTGAATGAAGGAATGTCTTCCAAAGGATCTGGGTTGTGTTTTTACCATACAGAGGTGACAGACAAACAACAAGTCAAAGAATAATGAGCAAAGACTCCTTTGGTATGTGGAAGAATTTATGGATTGATTACTCTGAGATAAAATTTCAGGAAAGAGTGTTCACCAGCAAATGTTCACTTTAGAAGCAAGGGATAAACTAAAGTATATATGATCATACATTTTATTATTTCTTGCCTCAAACTGACCCCAAGAGTTGTCAAAGTCAGTACCTAAGTAGCATAAAAACAAGTTGGATGCATTTGGTTGATACACTAGATGTCAGGGTAGAGTGCACATTGTCTTTTAAATTAGATTTTCCTGTATTTCACAGGCCGGCCTTGACATCTTGGCTTCAAGAAAAATACAAGTCCTTATAATCTCAGGATTCTGGATTTCAGTCCTGCTCCCCTGGACCTATTTTTAAAATCGGGGTGGGAAGAAAAATCAGCCTCACAATCCAACTGACAGGTGTCATGACTCCGATTTGGGATGTTTAATTGTAGAAACATCTAGGATATAGGTAATTTTAAAACATCTTTTCCTCATAGATTAACAGAAATATTTTGAAATGTGGATGCATCATCAACACAGACCCGATGGGGCAAATCCTCCCAACACATGGCACAAATGAATATATCAGGAGTGAAAATTTGCTATCATTTCCAAG
>NW_027523451.1:0-47753 GCF_052094955.1 Ictidomys tridecemlineatus | reverse complement strand
GGTTGGAGACTGGGGTGCAGAAGAACTGCTGCTGAAAGCAGAGGTAGGAGACTGAGGTGTAGAAAAACTGTTACAGAGAGCAGATGTTGGAGACTGGGGTGCAGAAGGACTGCTGCTGAAAGCAGAGGTAGGAGACTGAGGTGCAGAAAAACTGTTACAGAGAGCAGATGTTGGAGACTGGAGTTCAGAATGATTATTGCAGAGAGCAGAGTTTTCAGACTGAGGTAAAGAAAAACTGTTGCAGAGAGCAGATGTTGTAGACTGGGTTGCACAAAGACTGTTGCAGAGAAAAGAGGTAAGAGACTGGGGTGCAGAAGGATCATTGCAGAGAGCAGACGTTGGAGACTAGGGTGCCGATGGACTGATACAGAGAGCAGAGGTTGGAGACTGGGGTGCAGAAGGCCTGTTACAGAGAGCAGAATTTGGAGACTGGGGTGATGAAGGACTGCTACAGAGAGCAGAGACTGGAGACTGGGTTGCAGAAGGATCTTAAAGAGAGCAGAGGATGGAGACTGAGGCGCAGAAGCACTGTTACAGAGATTAGAGGTTGGAGACTGAATTGCAGAAGGACCGTTGCAGAGAGCAGAGGTTGGAGACTGAGGTGCATAAGGATTGTTACAGAGATCAGAGGTTGGAGACTGGGGTTCAGAAGGATTGTTGCAGAGAGCAGAGGTTTTAGACTGGGATGTAGAAGGACTGTTGCAGAGAGTAGAGGTTGGAGATTGGGGTCCAGAATGACTGTATCAGAGAGCAGAGGTTGGTGACTACAGTGCAGGACAGTTACACATAGCAGAGGTTTGAGACTGGGGTGCAGAAAGACTGACACAGAAAGCAGAGGTTGGAGACTCGGGTGCAGAAGTACCCTTTCAGAAAGCAGAGGTTTGAGAATGCAGTACAGAAGGACTGTTACAGAGAGTAAAGTTTGGAGACTAGGGTGGAGAATGACTGTTGCAGAGAGCAGATGTTGGAGACTGGGGTGCAAAAGGACTGTTGCAGAAAGCAAAGGTTGGAGACTAGGTTGCAGAAGGACTTTTGCAAAGAGCAGAGTTTGCAGACTGAGTTGTAGAAGGACGGTTACAGAGGGCAGAGTTTTGAGACTGTGGTTCAAAACGACTGATACAGAAAGCAGAGTTTGGTTACTGGGGTGCATAAGGACCTTTACAGAGAACAGAGGTTGGAGACTGTGGTACAGAAGGACTTTTACAGAGAGCAGAGTTTGGAGACTGGGGTGCAGAAGAACTGAGTAGAGAACAGACTTTTGAGACAGAGGTGCAGAAGGATAGTTAGGGCGATCAGAGTATGGAGACTGGGGTGTAGAAGGACTGTGGCATAGAGCAGAGATTGGAGATTGAGGTACAGAAGGACTGTTACAGAGAGCAGAGTTTAGAGACTGGGTTGCAAATGGAGTATTAGAGAGAGCGAAGTTTTCAGACTGAGGTACAGAAGAACTGTTGCAAAAAGCATATGTTGGAGACTGGGGTTCACAAGGACTGTTGCAGCGAGATGAGGTTTGAGACTGGGGTGCAAAAGGATCATTGCAGAGAGCAGAGGTTGGAGACTCAAGGGCAGAAGGGTGGTTGCAGAGAGCAGAGGTTCGAGACTGGAGTGCAGAAGGATCGTTACAAGAACCAGAGTTTGGAGACTGAGGTGCAGAAAGACTTTTACAGAGAGCACAGTTTGGAGCCTGGGGTGCAGAAGGAATGTTGTAGAGAGCAGAGGTTGGAGACTTGGGTGCAGAAGGACTGTTGCAGAAAGCAGAGTTTGGAGACTGAGGTGCAGATGGACTGTTGCAGAGAGCAGAGTTTAAAGACTGGGGTGCAGAAGACAGTTACAGATAGCAGACTTTGGAGACTGGGTTTCAGAAGGATCTTACAGAGAAAAGAGTTTGGAGACAGCGGAGCAGAAGGACTGTTACCGAGAGCGAATGTTTGAGACTGGGGTGCAGAAGGATCATTACAGAAAGCAGAGGTTGGAGGCGGGGGTGCAGACAGACTTTTACAGAGAGCATATGTTTAATACTGGGTGTAGAAGGAAAGTTGCAGAGAGCAGAGTTTGGAGACTAGGCTCCAGAAGGACTGTTACAGCGAGCAGGTGTTGAAGACTGGTGTGCAGAAGGATCTTACAGAGAGCAGAGGTAGGCGACTGGGGTGAGAAGGACTGTTTTAGAGACCAGAGGTAGGAGACTGGGATGCAGTTAGATCGTTGCAGAGAGTAGAGGTTGGAGACTGGGGTGCAGAAGGCCTCTTAGAGAGAGCAGATGTTGGAGACTGGGATGAAGAAGGCCTGGTACAGGGAGCAGAGTTTGGAGACTGGGGTGCAAAAGGACTGTTACAGAGAGCAGAGTTTTCAGACTTGTTTTCAGAAGGGTCTTACAGAGATCAGAGGTAGGAGACAGAGGCACAGAAAGACTGTTACAGAGAGCAAAGGTTGGAGACTGGGGTGCAGAGGGATTGTTGCAGAGAGCAGATTTTTCAGACTGAGGTACAGAAGAACTGTTGCAGAGAGCAGATGTTGGAGACTGGGTTGCACAAGGATTGTTTCAGAGAGCAGCGTTTTGAGACTGGGGTGCAGAAGGATACTTGCAAAGAGCAGAGGTTGGAGACTGAGTTGCAGATGGACTGATACAGAGAGCAGAGGTTGGAGACTGGAGTGCCCAAGGCCTGTTACAGAGAGCAAAAGTTGGAGACTGGAGTGCAGAAGGATCTTACAAAGGGCAGAGTTTGGAGACTGAGGTTCAAAAGCACTGTTTCTGAGAGTAGAAGTTGGAGACTGAGGTGCAGAAGGACCCTTGCAAAGAGCAGAGTTTGGAGACTGAGGTGCAAAAGGATAGTTACAGAGAAAAGAGGTTGGAGACTGGGGTGCAGAAAAAATTTTGCAGAGAGTAGAGGTTTTAGACTGGGGTTTAGAAAGACTGTTACAGAGAGTAGAGTTTGGAGATGGGGGTCCAGAAGGACTGTTACAGAGAGCAGAGGTTGGAGACTGGGGTGGAGAAGGACTGTTGCAGAGAGCAGGTGCTGGAGACTGGGCTGCAAAAGGACAGTTGCAGAGAGAAGAGGATGGAGACTGGGGTGCAGAAGGATCCTTGGGTCGAGCAGAGTATGGAGACTGGGCTGAACAAGGACTGTTACACAGAGCAGAGGTTGGAGACTAGGGTTTAGAAGCACTTTTTCAGAGAGCAGATGTTGGAGACTTGGGTGAAGAAGAACTGTTGTATAGAGCAGCGGATGGAGACTGAGATGCAGATGACGGTTACAGAAAGCAGAGTTTGAAGACTGGGGTACATAAGGACTGTTACAGAGAGCAGACTTTGGAGACTGTGGTGCAGATGGATCATTGCAGAGAGCAGAATTTGGAGACTTGGGTTCAGAAGGATGGTTAGAGAGAGCAGAGGTTGAAGACTGTGGTGGAGAAGGACTTTTACTGAGAGCACAGGTTGGAGACTGGGGTGCAGAAGGACTTTAACACAGAGCACAGGTTAAAGACTGAGGAGCAGAAAAACTGTTGCAGAGAGCAAAGATAGGATAATGGGGTGCAGAAGGAGTGTTGCAGAGAGCAGAAGTTGGAGACTGAGGTGCAGAAAGACCCTTACAGAGAGCAGAAGTTGGAGACTGGTATGCAGAGGAGTGTTACAGAGAGCAGAGGTTGGAGACAGGTGTGCAGAAAGATCTTACAGCGAGCATACGTTGGAGACTGGGGTGCAGAAAAATTGTTGCAGAGAGCAGAGGTTGGAGACTGGGTTGCAGAAGGCCTGTTACAGAGAGCAGAGTTTGGAGACTGTGTGGCAGAAGGACTGTTACGGAGAGCAGAGGTTTAATACTGGATTGCAGGTGGATATTACAGAGAGCAGAGGTTGGAGATTGGGGTGCAGAAGTCCCATTACAGAGAGCAGTGCTTGGAGACTAAGGTACAGAAGGACAGTTACAGAGAGCAGAGTTTAAAGACTGGGTTGCAATAGGATCTTACAGAGAGCAGAGTTGGGAGACTGAGGAACAGAAGGACTGTTACAGAGAGCAGAGTTTGGAGACTGAGGTGCAGAAGGACTGTTATAGCGACTGAGGTGCAGAAGGACTGTTATAGAGAGCAGAGGTTGGTGACTCGGGTTCAGAAGGACTGATACAGAAAGAAAAGCTTGGTGACTGTGGTGCAGAAGGACTGTTGCAGAGAGAAAAGTTTGAGACTGAGGCGGAAAAGGACTGTGGCAGAGAGCAGATATTAGAGACTGGGGTGCAGAATAACTGTTGTAGAGAACAGAGGTTGGAGAGTGGGGTGCAGAAGAACCATTGCATATAGCAGTGGTTGGAGACTGGATTTTAGAAGTAACATACAAAGAGGAGAGTTTGAACACTGAGGTGCAGAAAGACTGTTTCAGAGAGCAGAGGTTGGAGATTGGGCTGCAGTAGGACTGTTGCAGAGAGCAGAGGTTGGAGTCTGAGGTGCAGAAGGACTGTTACAGAGAGCATAGTTTAGAGACCAGGTGCAGAAGGACTGATACAGAAAGCAGACTTTGGAGACTGGGGTGCAGAAGGATCGTTATAGAGATAAGAGTTTGGAGACAGAAATACAGAAGGACGGTTACAGAGAGCAGAGGTTGGAGATTGGGTTGAAAAAGGAATATTGCAGAGAGCAGATTTCAGAGACTGGGGTGCAGAAGGGTCCTTGAAGAGAGCAGAGTTTTCAGACTGAAGTGCAGAAGAACTGTTGCAGAGAGCAGATGTTGAAGACTGGGGTGCAGAAGGATTGTTACAGAGAGCAGAGGTTCGAGACTGGAGTGCATAAAGATCTTACAGAGAGCAGAGATTGGTTACTATGGTGC
The DNA here is from genome assembly GCF_052094955.1 of Ictidomys tridecemlineatus. Classification (NCBI taxonomy): domain Eukaryota; kingdom Metazoa; phylum Chordata; class Mammalia; order Rodentia; family Sciuridae; genus Ictidomys; species Ictidomys tridecemlineatus. The sequence continues at coordinate 42,940 of NW_027523451.1, read as the reverse complement.
AGAAAGAATGTTGCCGAGAGCAGAGGTTGGAGACTGGGTTGGAGAAAAATCATTGCAGAGAGAAGAGGTTGGAGACAGGGGTTCTGAAGGCCTGTTACAGAGAGCATAGTTTTGAGACTGGGTTGCAAAATTCCTGGTACAGAGAGCAGAGGTTGGAAACTCTTCTGTAGAAGGACTGTTATAGAGAACAGAGTTTGGAGACTGGGTTGTAGTAGGGTCTTACAGAGACAAGATGTAGAAGACTGAGGTGCAGAAGGGTCGTTGCAGAGAGCAGAGTTTTCAGACTGACTTGCAGAAGGACTCTTGCGGAGAAAAGATGTTGGAGATTGGTGTGCAGAAAGACTGTAGCAGAGAGCAGAGGTAGGAGACTGGGGTGAAGAAGGATCGGTGCAGAGAGCAGAGGTTGGAGACTGGTGTGCAGAAGGACAATTACAGAGAGCAGAGTTTGGAGACTGGGTTGGAGAATGATCCTACAGAGGTTGAAGATTGAGGTGCAGAAAGACTGTTACAGAGAGTAGATGTTGGAGACTGAGGTGCAGAAGTAACGTTGAGGAGTACAGAGTTTGGAGATTGAGGTGCAGAAGGATTGTTACAGAGAGCAGAGGTTGGAGACTGGGGGGCAGAAGGACTGTTGCAGATAGCGGATTTTGGAGTCTGTGGTGCAGAAGGACTGTTGCAGAGAGCATAGGTTGGAGACTGAGGTGCAGAAGGACTGTTATAGAGATCAGATGTTGGTAACTAGGGTGCCATAGGAATGTTGCAGAGAGCAGAGTTTGGAGACTGGGGTGCAGAAGAACTGTTGTGGAGAGCAGAGGTTGGAGACTGAGGTGCAGAAGGACTGTTGTAGAGATCAGAGGTTGGAGACTGTGGTGCAGTAGGATCATTGCAGTGAGCAGAGGTTAAAGACTGGGGTGCAGAAGGACTGATAGAGAAAATAGAGATTGGAGTTTTTGGTGAAGAAAGAAGGTCACAGAGAGCAGAGTTTGGACTGCAGTACAGAATGTCTTTTACAGAGAGCACTGGTTGGAGTCTGGGGTGCAGAAAGACTGTTGCAGAGAGCATAGGTTGGAGACTAGGGTGAAGAAGGACTGATACAGAAAGCAGAGTGTGGAGACTGGGGTTCAGAAGGACTCTTACAGAGAGCAGATGTTGGACACTAGGTTGCAGAAGGACTGTTAAAGAGAGCAGAGTTTAGAAACTGGCGTGCAGAAAGACAGTTGCAGAGAGCAGAGGTTGGAGACTGGGATGGAGAAGAATTGTTGCTGAGAGAAGAGTTTGGAGACTGGGGTGCAGAAGGACTGTTGCAGAGAGTAGAGGTTGAATACAGGTGTGCAGAAGGACATTTGCAGAGAGCAAAGGTTGGAGACTGAGGTGCAGAAGGAATATTAAAGAGAGCAGTAGTAGAAGATTGGGGTGCAGAAGGATTGTTAAAGAGAGCAGAGGTTGGAGACTGGTGTATAGAAGGTCTGTTGCCGAGAGCGGAGGTTGGAATCTGGGGTGCAGAATGACTGTTACAAAGAGCATAGTTTCGAGACTGAGTTTCAGAATTTCTGTTACAGAGAGCAGAGGTTGGAGACTGTGTTGCAGAAGAGTCTTACAGAGAGCAGACGTAGGAGGCTGAGGTGCAGAAGGATCAATGCAGAGAGCAGAGTTTTCAGACTGAGTTGCAGAAGGACTGTTTCATAGAGCAGATGTTGGAGACTGGGGTGCAGAATGACTGATGCAGAGAGCAGAGGTTGGAGACTGGGGTGAAAAAGGATCATTGCAGAGAGCAGAGTTTGGAGACTTGTGTGCAATAGGACTGTTCCAGAGAGCAGAGTTTGGAGACTTTGTTGGAGAAGGATCCTACAGAGAGCAGAGGTTGGAGAATGCGGTGCAGAAGGAGTGTTAAAGAGAGTAGAAGTTGTAGACTGAGGTGAATAAGGACCGTTGCAGAGAACAGAGTTTGGAGACTTAGCTGCAGAAGGATTGTTACAGAGAGCAGAGGATGAAGACTGGGGTGCAGAAGTACTTTTGCAGGGAGCAGAGGTTGTAGACTGTGTTGCAGAAGGACTGTTGCTGAGAGCAGAGGTTGGAGACTGAGGTCCAGAAGGACTCTTACAAAGAGCAGTGTTTCGAGACTTGGGTGTAGAAGGACTGATACAGAAACCAGAATTTGGAGTCTTGGGTGGAGAAAGACCATTTCAGAGAGCAGAGGTGGAGACTGCAGTACAGGAGAATTGTTACAGAGAGTAGAGTTTGGAGACTGGGGTGCAGAAAGACTGTTTCAGAGAGCAGATGTTGGTAACTATGGTGCAGAAGTACTGTTGCAGAGAGCAGAGTTTGGAGACTGGGATGCAGAAGGACTGTTGCAGAGAACATAGGTTTGCGACTGGGGTGTAGAAGAACTGTTACAGAGGACAGAATTTGAAGACTGGGGTGCAGAACGACTATTACAGAAATCACAGGATGGAGACTGAGGTGCAGGCAGAGAGATACAGAGAGCAAAGTTTGGAGACTGGGGTTAAGAAAAACTGATTCAAAAAGCAGAGGTAAGAGAATGGGTTGCAGAAGGACCATTACAGAGAGCAGAGGAAGGATACTGTGATACAGAAGGACTGTTACAGATAGCAGATGTTGGAGACTGGGGAGCAGAGGGACTGTTACAGAGAAAAGAGTTTTAAGACTGGGGTGCCGCAGGACCCTCGCAGAAACAGAGGTTTGAGACTGCAGTGGAGAAGGAGTGTTAGAGAGAGAAGATTTTTGAAACTGGAGTGCAGAAAGATCTTACAGAGATCAGAGGTTAGAGACTGTGGTGCAGAAGGACTGTTGCAGAGAGCAGACGTTGGAGACTGGGGTCCAGAAGGATCTTTGCTGAGAGCATTTTTTGGAGACTGGGGTGAAGAAGGACTGTGGCAGAGAGCAGATGTTGGAGACTGGAGTGCAGAAGGACTGTTACAAAGAGCAGAGGTTGGAGACTGGGGTGTAGAAGGAGTGTTACAGAGAGCAGATTTTAGAGACTGAGGTGCAGATGGACTGTTACAGAGAGCAGAGTTTGCAGACTGAGGTGCAGAAAGACAGGTACAGAGAGTAGAATTTGAAGACTGGTGTGCAGAAGGACTGTTAAAGAGAGCAGAGGTTGGAGACTGGGGTTCAAATGGATCTTACAGAGAGAAAAGTTTTGAGACTGGGGTGCAGACGGACTGTTGCAGATAGCGGATTTTGGAGTCTGTGGTGCATAAGGACTGTTGCAGAGAGCAGAGGTTGGAGACTGAGATGCAGAAGGACTGTTATAGAGAGCAGAGGTTGGAGAATGGGGTGCAGAAGGACTGACACAGAAAGCAGATATTGCAGTCTGGGGTGCAGAAAGACCGTTACAGAGAGCAGAGGTTGGATTCTGCAGTACAGGAGGACTGTTACAGAGAGCAGAGGTTAGAGACTGGTTTGCAGAAGGATTGTAAAAGAGAGCAGATGTTAGTAACTAGGGTGCCGGAGGAATGTTGAAGAGAGCAGAGTTTGGAGACTGGGGTGCAGAAGAACTGTTGCGGAGAGCAGAGGTTGGAGACTGAGGTGCAGAAAGACTGTTTTAGAGATCAGAGTTTGGAGACTGGGGTGCAGTGGGATCATTGCAGAGAGCAGAGGTTAAAGACTGGGGTACAGAAGGATCGTTTCAGAGAGCAGAGGTTGGAGACTTGGTTGCAGAAGGCCTGCTACAGAGAGCAAATTTGGAGAGTGGCGTGCAGAAGGCCTGTTACAGAGAGAAGAGGTTGGAGACTGGGGTGAAGAAGGACTGTTGAAGAGATCAGAGGTTGGAGACTGGGGTGCACTAGGATCATTGCAGAGAGCAGAGGTTAAAGACTGGGGTGCAGAAGGATCGTTGCAGAGAGCAGTGGTTGGAGACTTGGGTGCAGAAGGCCTGCTACAGAGAGCAGATTTGGAGACTGGCACGCAGAAGGCCTGTTACATAGAGAAGAGGTTGGAGACTGGGGTGCAGAAGGACTGTAACAAAGAGCTGAGTTAGAAGACTGGGTTGCTTAAGGATCTTAGAGAGAGCAGAGTTTGGAGACTAAGGTGCAGAAGGATCGTGGAGAGCAGAGGTTTCAGACTGAGGTGCAGAAGTACTGTTACAGAGAGCAGAGGTTGGAGATTGAGGTTTAGAAGGACTTTTACGGAGAGCTGAATTTTGGTGACTGAGGTGCAAAAGTAGTCTTACAGAAAGCAGAGGTTGGAAATTGGGGTGCAGAAGGACCTTTACAGAGAGCAGAGGTTGGAGACTTCGGTATAGAAGGACTGTTACAGAGAGCAGAGATGGGAGAATTTGGTGCAGAAGGACTTTTACAGAAAGCACATGTTGGAGACTGAGGTGAAGAAGGATAGACACAGAGAGCAGAGGTTGGAGACTGGGGTTCAGAAGGACTGATACAGAAAGCAGAGGTTGGAGTCTAGGGTGCAGAAGGACCGTTACAGAGAGCAGAGTTTGGTGAATGCGGTACAGAAGGACTGTTACAGAGAGCAGATATTGGAGACTGGGAAGCAGAAGGACTGTTGAAGAGGACAGAGTTTGGAGACTGGGGTGCCGCAGGACCCTTGCAGAAAGCAGAGGTTGGAGTCTGGGGTGGAGAAGGAATGTTAGAGAGAGCAGAGTTTGGAAACTGGAGTGCAGAAAGACTGTTGCAGAGAGCAGACGTTGGAGACTGGGGTTTAGCAAGATTGTTGCAGAGATCAGAGTTCGCAGACTGGGGTGCAGAAGGCTGTTGCAGAGAGAAGAGGTTGGAGACTGAAGTGCAGAAGGATTGTTACAGAGAGCAGATGTTGGAGACTGGGGTTCAGATGGATCTTACAAAGAGCAGAGTTTGGAGACTGAAGTGCAGAAGGATTGTAACCTACAGCATAAGTAGGAGACTGGGGTGCGGGAGGTTCTTTGCAGACAGAAGAGTTTTCAGACTGTGGTGGCAGAAGGACTGTTGCAGAGACCAGATGTTGGAGACTGGGGTGTAGACAGACTGTTGCTGAGAGCAGAGGTTGGAGATTGGGTTAAGAATGATGGTTGCAGAGAGAAGAGATTGAAGACTGGTGTGCAGAAGGAATGTTACTGAGAGCAGAGTTTGGAGACTGGGTTTGCGAAGGATCCTACAGAGAGCCGAGGTTGGAGACTGAAGTGCAGAAGTACTGTTACAGAGAGTAGAGGTTGGAGACTGAGGTGCAGAAGGACCGTTGCAGAGAAAAGAGTTTGCAGACTGAGGTGCAGAAGGATTGTTACAGAGAGCAGAGTTTGGAGACTGGGGTGCAGAAGGACTGTTGCAGAGAGCAGATGTTGGAGACTGAGGTGTGGAAGTCCTGTTAAAGAAGAAGAGTTTGGAGACTTGGTTGCAGAAGTACAGTTTCAGAGAGCTGAGGTTAAATACAGGGGTGCAGAAGGCATCTTATAGAGAGCAGAGTTTTGAGACTGGCGTGCAGAAGGCCTGTTAAAAAGAGGAGAGGTTGGGGACTGGGGTGCAGAAGGACTGTTACAGAGAGCAGAGTTTGAAGACTGGTTTGCTGAAGTAACTTACAGAAAGTAGATTTTGGAGACTGAGGTGTAGGTGGATTGTTACATAGAGCAGTGGTTGGAGCCTGGGGTGCAGAAGTATAGTGGAGACCAGAAGTTTCAGACTGAGGTGTAGAAGGACTGTTACAGAGAGCATTGTTTAGAGACTGACGTGCAGAAAGACTGTTACAGAAGCAGAGTTTGGAAATTGGGGTGCAGAAGGACCGTTACAGAGACCAGAGTTTGGGGGACTGCGGTATAAAAGACTGTTACAGAGAGCAGATGTTGGAGACTGGGGTGCAGAAGGACTGTTATTGAAAGCACAGGTTGGAGACTTAGGTGCAGAAGGATAGATACAAAGAGCAGAGGTTAAAGACTGGGGTTCAGAAGGACTGATTCAGAAAGCAGAGGTTGGAAACTGGGTTGCAGAAGGACCGTTACAGAAAGCAGAGGTTGGAAACTGCGTTACATAAAGTCTGTTATAGATTGCAGATCTCGGAGACTGTGGAGCAGAAAGACTGTTGCAGAGGACAGAGTTTGGAGACTGAGGTGGAGAAGAAATGTTACAGAGAGCAGAGTGTGGAAACTGGAGTGCAGAAGGATCTTACAGGGAGCAGAGGTTGGAGACTGTGATGCAGAAGGACTGTTGCAGAGAGCAGACGTTTGAGACTTGAGTCAAGAAGGTTCGTTCCATAGAACAGAGTTTAAAGACTGGGGTGCAGAAAGACTGTTGCAGAAAGCAGATGTTGGAGACTGGCGTGGAGAAGGCCTGTTTCACAGAGATGATTTTAGAGACTGGGGTGCTAAAGGACTGTTACAAAGAGCAGCGTTTGGAGACTGGGGTGCACAAGGACTGTTACAGAGAGCAGAAAAAAAGGGGTTGGAAACTGGGTAGCAGAAGGCCTGTTACCGAGAGCAGAGTTTGGAGACTGGGGTTCCGAAGGCCTGTTACAGAGAGCAGAGTTTGGGGACTGGGGTGCAGAAGGACTGTTGAAGAGAGCAGACTTGGAGACTGGGTTTCAGAAGGATCTTACTGAGAACAGAAGTTGGGAACTGAGGTGCAGAATGACTGTTACAGAGAGCGGAGTTTGGAGACTGAGGTGCAGAAAAATCGTTGCCGAGAACAGATTTTTCAGACTCAGGTTCAGAGGGACTGTTGCATAGAGCAGATGTTGGAGACTTGGGTGCAGAAGGACTGTTGCAGAGAGTAGAAGTTGGAGACTGGGGTTCAGAAGGATCGTTGCAGAGAGCAGAGGTTGGAGACTGGGGTGCAAAAGGACTCTTACAGAGAGCAGAAGGTGGAGAATGGTTTGAAGAAGGCCTGTTACAGAAAGCAGAGTTTGGAGACTGGGGTGCAGTAGGACTTTTAGAGAGAGCAGAGTTTGGAGACCGGGTTGCAGAAGGATGTTACAGAAAGCAGAGGTTGGAGACTGAGGTGCAGAAGCACTTTTGCAGATAGAAGAGTTTGGAGACTGAGGTGCAGAAGGACTGTTGCAGAGAGGAAACTTGGAGACTTAGGTGCAGAAGGATTGATACAGAGAGAAGAGGTTGGAGACTGTGGTGCAGAAAAACTGACACAGAAAGCAGAGGTTGGAGACTCTGGTGCATAAGGACCCTTACAGAGAGCAGAGGTTGGAGACTGCAGTACCGAAGGTCTGTTACAGAGAGCAGAGGTTGAAGACTGGGCTGGAGACGAACTGTTTCAGAGAGCAGATGTTGGAGTCTGGGGTGCAAAACGACTGTTCCAGAGAGCAGAGGATGGAGACTGGGGTATAGAAGGACTGTTGCAGAGAGCAGAGTTTGGAAACTGAGTTGCAGAAGGACTGTTACAGAGGGCAGAGTTTGAGGACTGGGGTGGAAAACTACGGATACAGAAAGCAGAGTTTGGATACTGGGGTGCATAAGGACCCTTACAAAGAACAAAGTTTGGAGACTGCAGTACAGACGGACTGTTAAAGAGAGCAAAGTTTAAAGACTGGGGTGCAGAAGAACTGTTATAGAGAACAGAGTTTGGAGACTGGGGTGCAGAAAGATTGTTGGGGTGAGCAGAGTATGGATAATGTGGTGTAGAAGGATTGTTGCAGAGAGCAGAAGTTGAAGCCTGGGTTATAGAAAGACTGTTGAATAGAGCAGATGTTGGAGACTTCAGTGCAGAAGGACTGTTGCAGAGAGTAGTCATTGGAGACTGGGTTTCAGAAATAATCTTACAGAGAGCAGAGGTTAGAGAATGGGGCGAAGAAGGCCTGTTCTAGAGAGCGGAGATTGGAGACTGGGGTGCAGAAGGACTGTTAGAGAGAGCAGAGGTTGGAGACTGGGGTGCAGAAGGACTGTTACAGAGTGCAGAGGTTGAAGAGTGGGGTGCAGAAGGACTGTTAGAGAGAGCACAGTTTGGAGACTGGGGTGCAGAAGGATGTTACAGAGAGCAGAGTTTGGAGACTGAGGCCAAGAAGCACTGTTACAGAGAGAAAAGTTAGGAGACTGAGGTGCAGAAGGACCGTTTCAGAGAGAAGACTTGGAGACTGAGGTGCAGAAGGATTGATACAGAGAGCAGAGGTTGGAGACTGGGGTGCACAAGAACTGATACAGAAAGCAGAGTTTGGAAACTGGGGTGCAGAAGGACCCTTACAGAGAGCAGAGGTTGGAGAGTGCAGTACAGAAGGACTGTGACAAAGAGAAGAGTTTGGAGACTGTGGTGGAAAAGAACTGTTTCAGAGAGCAGATGTTGGAGTCTGCGGTGCAAAAGGACTGTTGCAGAGAGCAGAGGATGGAAACTGGGGTGTAGAAGGACTGTTGCACAGAACATAGGTTGCAAACTGAGTTGCAGAAGGACTGTTACAGCGGGCAGAGTTTGGAGACTGTGGTGGACAAAAACGGATACAGAAAGCTGAGGTTGGATACTGTGGTGAATAAGGACCCTGACAAAGAACAAATGTTGGAGACTGAAGTACAAAAGGACTGCTACAGAGAGAAGAGATTGGAGACTGCCGTGCTGAATAACTGTTTTATAGAACAGAGTTTTGAGACTGGGGTGCAGAAGGATCGTTGCAGAGAGCAGAGGTTGGATACTGGGGTGCAGAAGGATCGTTAAAGAGAACAGTGTTTGGAGACTGTGGTGCAGAAGGACTTTTACAGAGAGCACAGGTTGAAGACTGGGGTGCAGTATGTATTTTACAGAGAGCACAGGTTGGAGACTGATTTGCAGAAGGATCCTTACAGATACCATATGTTGGAGACTGCGGTACAGAAGGACTGTTTCAGAGAGCAGTGGTTGGAGACAGGTGTGCAGAAGGATCTGACAGACAGCATAGGATGGAGACTGGGGTGCAGAAGGATTGTTGCTGAGAGCAGAGATTGGAGACTTGGGTTCAGAAGGATTCTTGAAGAGGAAAGAGGTTGGAGACTGGGGTCAAAAGGCCTTTTACAAAAAGCAGAGTTTGGAAATTGGAGAGCAGAAGACCTGTTACAGAGCAGGGCTTGGATACTGGGGTGCGAAAGGACAGTTACAGAGAACAGAGTTTAAAGACTGGGTTGCAAAAAGATCTTACAGAGAGCAGAGGTTTGAGACTGAGGTACAGAAGGACTGTTCCAGAGAGCAGAGGTTGGAGTCTGATGTGAAGAAGAATCGTTGCAGAGAGCAGAGTTTTCAGACTGAGGTGCAGAAGGCCTGATACAGTGAGCAGAGGTTGCAGACTGAGGTGTAGAACGACTGTTGCAGAGAGTAGAGGTTGAGGATTGGCGTCCAGAAGGATTGTTGCTGACAGCAGAGGTTGGAGACTGGGGTGGAGAAGGACTGCTGCAGAGAGGAGAGTTTGGAGACTGAGGTGCAGAAGGATTGTTACAGAGAGCATAGGTTGGAGACTGGGGTTTAGAAGGACTGATACAGAAAGCAGACCTTGGTGACCTGGGTGTAGAAAGACTGTTACAGAGAGCAGAGTTTTGAGACTGAGGTGGAGAAGGACTGTTGCAGAGAGAAGATGTTGGTAACTGGGGTGCAGAAAGAATTTTGCAAAGACCAGAGATTGGAGACTGGGGTGCAGAAGAAGTATTGCAGAGAGCAGAATTTGCAGACTGTCGTGCAGAAGAACTGTTACAGAGAGCAGAGTTTTGAGAATGTGGGGCAGAATGACTAATACAGAAAGCAGAGGTTGGAGACTGGGGTGCAAGAGGACCATTACAGAGAGAAGTGTTTGGAAACTGCAGAACAGAAGGACTGTTACAGAGAGCAGAGGTTGGAGAATGGGGTGGAGAAGAACTGTTGCATAGAGTAGAGGTTGGAGACTGGGGTGTAGAAGAACTATTACAGAGAGGAGAGGTTGGAGACTGGGGTGCAGCAGGACCGTTGCAGAGAGGAGAGGTGGGAGACTGAGGTGCAGAAGGATTGTTACAGAGTGCAGAGGAAGGTTACTGGGGTACAGAAGGACTGATCCAAAGAGCAGAGGTTGGAGGCTGGGGTGAAAAAGGCCTGTTACAGAGAGCAGAGATTGGAGACTGAGGTGATTAAATATCGTTACAGAGAGCAGATGTTGCAGACTGAGGTGCAGAAGAAATTTTACTAAGAGGAGAGGTTGGAGATTGTGGTGCAGAAGGATTCTTACAGAGAGCAGACGATGGAGACTGGGGAGCAGAAGGAGTGTTACAGAGAGCAGAGTTTGGTGACTGGGGTGCAGAAGAACTGTTACAGAGAAAAGCTGTTGGAGAATGGGGTGAAGAAGGCCTGAAACAGAGAGCAGAAGTTGGAGACTGAGGTGCAGAAAGACTGTTGCAGAGAGCAGTCGTTGGAGACTGGTTTGCAGAAGGACTGTTTCAGAGAGCAGAGTTTTGAGACTGCAGTACAGAAGGACTGTTACAGAGAGTAGAGCTTGAAGACTGGGGTGCAGAAGGAATGTCACAGAGAACAAAGTTTGGAAACTGGGGTGCAGAAGGATCTTATAGTGACCAGAAGTTGGAGACTGGGGTGGAGAATGACTCTTGCAGAGAACAGACGTTGGAGACTGGGGTGCAGAAAGAACATTGCAGAGAGTAGAGGTTGGAGACTTGCGTGTAGAAGGACTGTTGCAGAGAGCAGATGTTTGAGACTGGGGTGTAGAAGGACCGTTACTGAGAGCAGAGTATGGAGAATGTAGTACAGAAGGACTGTTACCGAGAGCAGAGTTTGGAGACAGGGGTGCAGACGGACTATTGCAGAGAAAAGGGTTTGGAGAATGAGGTGCAGAAGAAATGATGCAGAGAGCAGAGGATGGAGACTAAGGTGCAGAAGGACTTTTACAGAGAGCAGAGTTTGGAGACTGCGGTGCACAAGAACTGTTGCAGAGAGCAGAAGTTGGAGTCTGAAGTGGAGAAGGACTGTTACAGAGAGCAGAGTTTGGAGACTGGGGTGCAGAAGGACTGATACAGAAAGCAGAAGTTAGAGACTGGGGTGCAGAAGGACTATTGCAGAAAGCAGAGGTTGCAGACTGATGTGCAGAAGGACTCTTACAGCAGCAGAGTTTGGAGACTATGGTGCAGAAAGACTGATACAGAAAATAGAGGTTTGAAACTAGGGTGCAGAAAGACCATTAAAGAAAACAAAGGTTGGATCCTTTGGAACAGAAGGACTGTTACAGAGAGCAGAGGTTGGAGAAGGGTGCATAAAAAGTGTTGTAGAAAACAGAGGTTTGAGACTGGGGTGCAGAAGGACCGTTGCAGAGTGAAGACTTGGAGACTGAGGTGCAGAAGGATTGATACAGAGAGCAGAGGTTGGATACTGGGGTGTTGAAGGACTGTTGTAGAGAGCAGAGGTTGGAGATTGGGGTGCAGAAGGACTGTTGCAGAGAGCAGAATTTAGACACTGAGGTGCAGAAGGACTGTTACAGAGAGCAGAGGTTGGAGACTTGATTGCAGAAGGCCTGATACAGAAAGCAGAGGTTCGAGACTGGGGTGCAGAAGGACCGTTACAGAGAGAAGTGTTTGGAAACTGCAGAACAGAAGGACTGTTACAGAGAGCAGAGGTTGGAGACTGGGGTGGAGAAGGACTTTTGCAGAGATCAGATGTTGGAGTCTAGGGTGCAGAAGGACTGTTGCAGAGAGGAGTTTGGAGACTGGTGTGCAGAAGGACTGTTGCAGAGAGTACGGGTTGGAGACTGGTGTGCAGAAGAACTGTTGTGGAGAGGAGACGTTGGAGATTGCGGTAGAAAAGGACTGTTGCTGAGACCAAAATTTGGAGACGGAGGTGCAGAAGGACTGTTCCAGAGAGCAGTGGTTAGAGACTTGATTGCAGAAGTACTGATACAGAAAGCAGAGATTGGAGTCTGGTGTGCAGAAGGACTATTGTAGATAGCAGATGTTGGAGACTGGGGTGCAGAAAGACTGTTGCATAGAGTAGAGTTTGGAGACTTGGGTGCAGAAGGACTATTGCAGAGTAGAGTTTGCAGACTGGGGTTGAGAAAGACTGTTGCAGAGAGTAGCATTTAGAGATTGGGGTGCCACAGGACTGTTGCAGAGAGCAGAGGTTGGAGACTGAAGTGGAGAAAGACTGTTACAGAGAGCACAGGTTGGAGACTGGGGTGCAGAAGGAATGTTGCAGAAAGCAGAGGTTGGAGACTGGGGTGCAGAAGGACTATTGCAGAGAGTAGAGGTTGCAGACTGATGTGCAGAAGGACTCTTACAGCAGCAGAGTTTGGAGACTTTGGTGCAGAAGGACTGATACAGAAAGTAGAGGTTTGAAACTAAGTTGCAGAAGGACCATTAAAGTAAACAGAGGTTGGAGACTTCGGAACAGAAAGACTGTTTCAGAGAGCAGAGGTTGGAGACTTCGGTGCAGAAGAAGTGTTGTAGAAAACAGAAGTTGGAGACTGGGGTTCAGAAGGACCGTGTCAGAGAGAAGACTTGGAGACTGTTGTTCAGAAGGATTGATACAGAGAGCAGAGGTTTGAGACTGGGGTGCAGTAGGACTGTTACAGAGAGCAGAGGTTGGAGATTGGGGTGCAGCATAACTCTTGAAAAGAGCAGAGATTGGAGTCTGACGTGCGGAAGGACTGATACATAAAGCAGTATTTGGAGACTGAGGTGCAGAAGGACCATTACAGAGAGCAGAGGTTTGAGACTACAGTACAGAAGGACTGTTACAAAGAGCAGAGTTTGGAAACTGGGGTGTAGAAGTACTGTTACAGAGAGAAAAGTTTGGAGAATGGGGTGCAGAATAAGTGTTCTAGAGAACAGAGTTTGGAGACTCCGGTGCAGAAAGACAATTGTAGAAAGCAGAGGTTAGAGATTGGGGCACAGAATGACTGTTGCTAAGAGCAGAGGTTGGAGTCTGAGTTGAAGAAAAACTGATACAGAAAGCAGAGTTTGTAGACTGGAAAGCAGAAGGATCCTTAGAGGGAGCAGAGTTTGGAGAGTGCAGTACAGAACGACTGTTACAGAAAGCAGAGTTTGGAGACTGGGGTGGAGAAGGATTGTGGCAGAGAGAAGATTTTGGAGACTGTTGTGCAGAAGGACTGTTACAGAGAGCAAGGTTGAAGACTGGGGTGCAGAAGGACTGTTGCAGAGAGCAAGGTTGAAGACTGTGGTGCAGAAGGACTGTTGCAGAGAGCAGAGGTCGCAGAGTGAGGTGCATAAGGACTATTACAGAGAGCAAAGTTTGGAAACTGTGTTGCAGAAGGACTGATACAGAAAGCAGCGGTTGGAGAATGGGGTTAAAAGGACCCTTACAGAGAATAGTGGTTGAAGATCCTTGTACATAAGAACAGTTGTAGAGAACAGAGTTTGGAAATTGGGGTGCAGAGGGACCATTGCAGAGAGCAGAGTTTGGAGACTGGGATGCAGAAGGAATGTTACGGAGAGAAGAGTATGGAAACTGAGGTGCAGGAGGATCTTACAGAGAGAAGAGTTTGGTAATTGGGGTGCAGAGATACCATAGCAGTGAGCAGAGTTTGGAGACTGAGTTTCAGAAGGACTGTTGCAGAGAGAAGATATTGGAGACTTGGGTGTAGAAGGACTGTTGCAGAGAGCAGAGGTTGCAGATTGGGGTGCAGAAGGACTGTTGCAGAGAGCAGAATTTGGACACTGAGGTGCAGAAGGACTGTTACAGAGAGCAGTACTTCTGGGGTGCAGAAGTACTGTTGCTGAGAGCAGAATTTGGAGACTGGGGTGCAGAAATATTGTTGCAAGGAGCAGAGTTTGGAGACTGAGGTGCTGCAGGACTCTTGCAGACAGTAGACGTTAAAGAATGGGGTGCAGAATAACCGTTGCAGAGAGCAGATGTGTGAGACTAACGTGCAGAAGGATTGTAACAGAGAGAAGAGGTTGGAGACTTGGGTGAAGAAGGACTGTTACAGAGGTCAGAGTTTGGAGACTGGGGTGCAGAAGGATCTTTCAGAGAGCAGAGGTTGGAGACTGAGGTGCAGACGAACTGTTTCACAGACCAGAGATTGGATACTGGGGTGCAGAAGGACTGTTCCAGAGAGCAGAGTTTGGTGACTGGGTTGCAGAAAGATCTTACATAGAGCAGAACCTGGAGACGGAGGTGCAGAAGAAATGATATGCAGAGCATAATTTTGAGACTGGGGTGCAGAAGGACCTTTGCAAAGAAAAGAGGTTGGAGACTGGCGTGCAGAAGGTCCGTTGCAAAGAGCAGAGGTTGGAGACTGGGTGAAGAAGGAATGCTACAGAGAGCAGAGTTTTAAAACTTGGGTGCAGATGGATCTTACAGAGAGCAGAGTTTGGAGAATGGGGTGCAGAAGAACTGTTACAGAGCAGAGGTTGGAGACTGAGTCGCAAAATATCTGTTACAGAAATCAGAGTTTGGAGACTGTGGTGAACAAGGATCATTGCAGAGAGCAGAGTTTTCAGACTGAGGTGCAGAAGCACTGTTACAGAGAGCAGATGTTGGAGACTGGGGTGCAGAAGGACTTTTGCAGAGAGCAGAGTTTGAAGAGTGAGGTCCAAAAAACTCGTTGCTGAGAGTAGAGGTTAGAGACTGGGGTACAGTAGGACGATTGAAGATGTCAAAGTTTGGGAACTAAGGTGCAGAAGAATTGTTACAGAGAACAGAAGTTGGATCCTGGGGTGCAGAAGGACAGTTGCAGAGAACAGAGTTTGGAGACTGTGGTGAAGAAGGCCTGTTACAGAGAGCAGATTTTGGTGAAGGGGTGCAGAACGACTGGTACAGAGGGCAGACATAGGAGACTGGGTTGCAGAAGGATCTTACAGAGAGCAGAGGTAGGAGACTGAGGTGCAGAAAGACCGTTAGAGAGAATAGAGGTTGGAGACTGAGGTGCAGAAGAACCATTGCAGAGAGAAGAGGTGGAGTCAGAGGTGCAGAAGGACTTTTACAGAGAGCAGAGATCAGAGACTGGGGTGCAGAAGAACTGTAGCAGATAGCAGTTGTTGGAGACTGGGGTGAAGAAGGACTGTTTAAGGGAGCAGGTGTTAGAGACTTGGGTGCAGTAGAACTGTTGCAGAGAGCAGAATTAGGAGACTGAGGTGCAGAATGACTGTTACAGAGAGCAGAGGTTGGAGACTGGGGTGCAGAACGACTGATACAGAAAGCAGAGGTTAAAGACTGGGATTCAAAAACACCGTTACAGAGAGCAGAGTTTGGAGACTGGAGTTCAGAAGGACCGTTACAGAGAGCAGAATTTGAAGACTAGGGTACAGAGGGACTGTTGCAGAGAGCAGATGTTTTAGACTGTGGTTCAGAAGAACTGTAGAAGAGAGCAGAGGTTAGAGAATAAGGTGCAGAAGTAAGGTTGCAGAGAGCAGAGGTTGGAGGAAGAGGTGCAGAAGGACTATTTCAGAGAGCAGAGGTTGGAAACAGTGGTGCAGAAGGACTGATACAGAAAGTAGAGGTTTGAGATTGTGGTGCAGGAGGACCGTTACAGAGAGCAGAGGTTGAAGACTGTGGTACAGAAGGACTGTAGCAGAGAGCAGAGTTTAGAGAATGGGGTGCAGAAGGACTGTTAAAGAGAGCAGAGTTTGGAGACTAGGGTACAGAAGGACCAGTGCAGAATCCAGAGGTTGGAGACTGTGGTGGAAAAGGAATGTTACAGAGAGCAGAGTTTGAAAACTGGGATGCAGAAGGATCTTACAGAGAGGAGAGTTTGGAGACAGGGGTGCAAAAAAACTGTTGAGGATAGGAGACGTTGAAGACTGGGGTGCAGAAGGATCGTTGTGGAGAGTAGAGTTTGGAGACTGAGCTTCAAAAGACTGTTACAGAGAGTTGAGGTTAGAGATTGGGGTGCAAAAGACCTGTTACAGAAAGGAGAGGTTTTAATCTGAGGTGCAGAATAACTGTTACAGAGAGCAGAGTTTTTAGACAAGGTTGCAGAAGGATCTTACAGAGAGCAGAGATTGTAGACCTACGTGCAGCAGGACTGTTACAGAGAGCAGAGGTTGGAGACTGGGGTGCAGAAGGCCTGTTATGGAGAGCAGAGTTTGGAAACTGGGGTGCAGAAGGACTGATACAGAGGGCAGAGTTTTTAGACTGGGTTGCAGAAGGATCTAGCAGAGAGCAGATGTTGGAGACTGAGGTGTAGAATGATCGTTGCAGAGAGAAGAGTTTGGAGACTAGGGCGCTGAAGGCCTGTTACAGAGAGCAGAGTTTGGAGACTAAGGTGCAGAAGGCCTGTTAAAGAGAGCAGAGTTTGAAGACTGGGGTGCAGAAGGATTGTTATAGAAAGCAGAGTTAGGATACTGTGTGACAGAAGGATCTTACAGAGTGCAGAGTTTTTAGACTGAGGTGAAGGAGGACTGTTACAGAGAGCAGTGGTTGGAGACTGGGGTGCAGAGGAATTGTGCAGAGAGAAGATGTTTGAGACTGAGGTGTAGAAGGACTTTTACAGAGAGCAGAGGTTGGAGACTGATGTGCAGAAGGACTGTTGCAGGGAGCAAATTTTGGAGACTGTGTTGCAAAAGTATATTACATAGAGCAGAGTTTGGTGACTGAGGTGCAGAAGGACTGTTACAGAGAGCAAAGGTTGGAGTCTGGGGCGCAGAAGGATTGTTGCAGAGAGCAAAATTTTCAGACTGAGGTTAAAAAGGACTGTTGCAGAAAGCAGATTTTGGAGACTGGGGTGCACAAAATTCGTTACAGAGAGCCAAAGTTGGAGACTGGGGTGCAGAACAACTGCTACAGAGAGCAGAGGTTGGAGACTGGGGTGCAGAAGGCCTTTTACAGAGAGCAGAGTTCTGAGACTGGGGTGCAGAAGAACTTTTACAAAGAGCAGAGTTTTTTAGACTGGGTTTAAAAGGATCTTACAGAGAGCAGAGATTTGAGACTGAGGTGCAGAAGGACTGTTGCAGAGAGCAGATGTTGGAGACTGCAGTACAGAAGGATTGTTGCAGAGAGCTGAGGTTGGCCACTAGGGTACACTAGGACTTTTTCAGAGAGCAGATGTTGGAGACTGTTGTTCAGAAGGACTGTTGCAGAGAGCAGAAGTTGGAGAATTGGGTACAGAAAGACTTTTGCAGAGAGCAGAGGTTGGAGACTGAGGTACAGATGGACAGATAATGAAAGAAGCCGTTGGAGAGTGTCGTGCAAAAGGACTTTTACAGAGAGCATAGTTTGGAGACTGTGGTACAGAAGGACTATTACAGAGAGCAGAGTTTGGAGACTGGGAGCAGAAGGACTGTTGCAGAGTACAGAGGTAGGAGACTGGAATGCAGCAGGACCATTGCAGAAAACAGAGATTGGAGACTGGCGTGAAGAAGGATCGTTGCAGTCAGCAGAGTTTCCAGAATGAGATGCAGAAAGACTGTTACACAGCGCAAAGGTTGAAGACTGAGGTGAAGAAGGACAGATACAGAGAGCAGATGTGGGAGACAGGGGTGCAGGACTGATACAGAGCAGAAGTTTGAGACTGAGGTACAGAAGGACTGTTTCAGAGAGAAGAGGTTGGAGACTCGGGTGCAGAAAATTATTGCAGAGAGCAAGTTTTCAGACTGAGGTACAGAAGAACTGATGAAGAGAGCAGATGTTGGAGATTGGGGTGCACAAGGACTGTTGCAGCGAGCAGAGGTTGGAGACTGGGGTGCAGAGGGATTGTTGCAGATAGCAGAGGTTGGAGATTGGGGTGCAGAAGGCCTTTTACAGAGAGCAGAGTTTGGAGATTGAGGTGCATTAGGACTGTTACAGAGAGCAGAGATTGGATACTGGGGTGCAGAAGGACTGTTGCAGAGAAGATTATGGAAACTAGGGTGTAGAAGGACTATTACAGAGAGCAGAGGTTGTAGACTGGGGTGCAGAAGCATCATACAGAAAGAAGAGTTTGGAGACTGAGGTGCAGAAGGACTGTTGCAGAGAGCAGAGATTAGAGACTGGGATTCAGAAGGACTGATACAGAGTGCAGAGTTGTGAGATTGGCGTGCAGAAGCATCTTAGAGCAAGCGAAGTTTGGAGACTGAGGTGCAGAAAAACTGTTGCAGAGAGCAGAGGTTGGAGACTGGCGTGCAGAAGGACTGGTATAAAGATCAGAGTTTGGAAACTGGGAAGCAGAAAGACTGTTGCAGAGTACAGAGGTTTGAGACTGGGGTGCAGCAGGATTTTTCAGAGAGCAGAGGTTGGAGACTAACGTGCAGAAGGATCGTTGCAGAGAGTAGATGTTGGAGACTGGGATGCAGAAGGATTGTTTAGAGAGCAGATGTTGGAGACTGGGGTGCAGAAGGACTATTGCAGAGAGCAGAGTTTGAAGATTGAGGTGGAGAAGGACTGTTACAGAGAAAGCAGTTGGAGACTGGGGTACAGAAGGATTGTTGCAGAGAGCAGAGGATTAAGACTGAGGTACAGAAAGATCATTGCAGAGAGCAGAGGTGGAGAATTGGCTGCAGAAGGACTGTTACACAGAGCACACGTTGCAGACTGGGGTGCAGAAGGAATGTTGCAGACAGCAGCGGTTGGAGACTGGGGTGCATAGGGACTGTTGCAGAGAGCAGAGTTGGATATGAGTTGCAGAAGGACTGTATCAGAGAGCAGAGTATATAGACTGCGGAGCAGAAAGACTGATACAGAAAGCAGAGGTTGGAGACTGGTGTGCAGAAGGACTGTTACAAAGAGCAGAGTTTGGAGAATGTGGTACAGAAGGACTGTTACAGAGAGCAGAGATTGGTAACTGGGGTGTAGAAGGAGTGTTGCAAAGAACAGAGGTTGCAGACTGCGGTGCAGAAGGACTGTTACAGAGAGCAGAGTTTTTAGACAATGTTGCCGAAGGATCTTACAGAGAGCAGAGTTTGTAGACCGAGGTGCAGCAGGACTGTTAAAGAGAGCAGTGGTTGGAGAATGGGGTTCAGAAGGCCTGTTATGGAGAGCAGAGTTTGGAGAAGGGCTCCAGATGGACTGCTACTTATGGCAGAGTTTGGAGACATGGTTGCAGAAAGATTTTCCAGAGAGCAGATGTTGGAGACTGAGGTGCAGAAGGACTGTTACAGAGAGTAGAGGTTGGAGACTGAGTTTCAGAAAAATCGTTGCAGAGAACAGAGGTTGGAGACTGGGGTACAGAAGGATCGTTGCAGTCAGCAGATTTTCCAGACTGAGATGCAGAAGGACTCTTACACAGAGCAGAGGTTGAAGACTGAGGTGAAGAAGGACAGTTACAGAGAGCAGATGTGGGAGAGAGGGGTGCAGGACTGATACAGAGCAGAAGTTGGAGACTGAGGTACAGAAGGACTGTTACAGTGAGCAGAGGTTGGAGACTCGGGTGCAGAAAGATAATTGCAGAGAGCAGAGTTTTCAGACTGAGGTACAGAAGAACTGTTGCAGAGAGCAGATGTTGGAGATTGGGGTGCACAGGACTGTTTCAGCGAGCAGAGATTAGAGACTGAGGTGCAGAGGGATCGTTCAAGAGAGCAGATGTTGAAAAGCGGGGTGAAGATGTACTGTTACAGAGAGCAGAGATTGAAGACTGGGGTGCAGAGGTACTGCTGCAGAGCAGATTATGGAGACTAGGGTGTAGAAGGACTGTGCCAGAGAGCAGAGGTTGGAGACTGGGGTGCAGAAGGACTGTTGTAGAGATAAAAGGATAGAGACTGGGTTGGAGAAGGACTGTTGCAGAGAGCAGATGTTGGAGACTGGAGTGCAGAAGGAATGTTGCAGAGAGCAGTATTTGGAGACTGGGGTGCATATGGACTATTGCAGACAGCAGATGTTGCAGACTTAAGTGCAGAAGGACTGATACAGACAGCAGAGTTTCGAGAATGTGGTGCAAAAAAACTGATACAGAAAGCAGAGGTTGGAGAATGTGGTGCAGAAGGACCCTTAAAGAGAACAGAGGTTGGAGACTGCAGTACAGAAGGACTGTTACAGAGAGCAGAGGTTTTAGACTGGGGTGCAGAATAACTGTTGTAGAGATCAGAGTTTGGAGACTTCGGAGCAGAAGGACCATTGCAGAAAGCAGAGACTGAAGACTGGGTTTCAGAAGGATCTTACAGAGAGCAGAGTTAGCCCACTGAGGTGCAGAATGACTGTTGAAGAGAGCAGAGGGTGGAGATTGGGGCGCAGAAGGACTTTTGCAGAGAACAGAAGTTGGAGTTTGAGGTGCAGAAGGACTGTTACAGAGAGCAGAGGACGGAGACTGGGGTGCAGAATGACTGATACATAACGCAGAGTTTGGAGACTCGGGTGTGTAAGGACCCTTACAGAGAGCAGAGGTTGGAGATTGCAGTAGAGAAGGACTGTTACAGAGAGCAGTGGTTGGAGACAGGTGTGCAAAATTATCTTACAGAGAGCATAGGTTGTAGACTGGGGTGCAGAAGGACTGTTGCAGAGCAGATCATGAAGACAAGGGTGTAGAAGGACTGTTACAGAGAGCAGAGGTTGTAGATTGGGGTGAAGAAGCATCATACAGAGAGCAGAGTTTGGAGACTGAGGTGCATAAGAACTATTGCAGAGAGCAGAGATTTGAGTCTGGGGTGCAGAAGGACTGATTCAGAGGGCAGAGTTGGGAGACTGGTTTGCAGAAACATCTTACAGCTAGCGAAGTATGAAGACTGAGGTTCAGAAAGACTGTTGCAGAGAGCAGACGTTGAAGACTGGGGTGCAGAAGGACTGTTAAAGAGAGCAGGGTTTGGAGACATGGGTGCAGAAGGCCTGTTACAGAGAGAAGAGGTTGGAGACTGGAGTGCAGAAGGCCTCTGACAGAGAGCAGAGATTGGAGACTGAGGTCCAGAAGGACAGTTGCAGAGAACAGAAGTTAGAGACTGGGGTGCATAAGGACCATTGCTGAGAGAAGAGGTTGGAGACTTATGTGCAGAAGGACTTTTACAGCAAGCACAGGTAGGAGACTGGGGTGCAAAATGAATGTTGCAGAGAGCAGAGGTTGGAGACTGGGGTACAGGAGGACTGTTACAGAAAGCAGAGGTTAGAGACTGAGGTGCAGAAAGACTGTTAAACAGAGCAGATGTTGGAGAGTGGGTTCAGAAATACTTATTGAGAAAGCAGATGTTGGAGACTGGGGTGCAGAAGGACGGATAAAGAGAGCAGAGTTTGGAGACTCCGGTACAGGACTGCTACAGAGTGCAGAGGTTTGAGAATGGGGTGCAGAAAGACTGTTGCAGAGAACAGAGGTTGGAGACTGGGGTGTAGAAGCACCTTTGCAGAGAGCAGAGGTTAGAGACTGAGGTGCAGAACTATTGTTACAGAGAGCAGAGTTTGGAGACTGGGGTGCAGAAATACTGTTTCAGTGAGCAGAGTTTGCAGACTGGGTTTCAGAAGGGTCTCACAGAAAGAAGAGGTTGGAGACTGATGTACAGAAGGACTGTTACAGCAAGCAGAGTTTGGAGACTGGGGTGTAGAAGGATTGTTGCAGAGAGCAGAGTTTTCAGACTGAGGTACAGAAGAACTGTTTCACAAAGCAGATGTTGAAGACTGGGTGAACAAGTACTGTTGCAGCGAGCACAGGTTGGAGACAGGGTGCAGAAGGATCGTTGCAGAGAGCAGAGGTTGGAGACTGGGGTGCAGAAGGACTGATAAAGACAGCAGAGGTTGGAGACTGGGGTGCAGAAGGACTGATAAAGACAGCAGAGGTTGGAGACTGGGGTGCAGAAGCCCTATTACAGAGAGCAGAGTTTGGAGACTGTGGTGCACAAGGACTGTTACAGAGAGCAGAGTTTGGAGACATGGTTTCAGAAGGATCTTAAAGAGATCAGAGGTTGGAGACTGAGGTGCAGAAGCACTGTTGCAGAGAGTAGAGTTTGGAGACCTAGGTGCAGAAGGACCGTTGCAGAGAGCAGAGCATGAAGACTGAGGTGCAGAATGATTGATAAAGAGAGGCAAGGGGGAGGAGAAAAAAAGGGAGAGAATTGAACAATAGCAGAGGAGGTAGAGAGGGATGATGGGAGGGGAGGGGAGGGGAGGGAGGATAGTAGGGGATAGGAAAGGTAGCAGAATACAACAGTCACT
The DNA here is from genome assembly GCF_052094955.1 of Ictidomys tridecemlineatus. Classification (NCBI taxonomy): domain Eukaryota; kingdom Metazoa; phylum Chordata; class Mammalia; order Rodentia; family Sciuridae; genus Ictidomys; species Ictidomys tridecemlineatus. Next base: position 21,065 of record NW_027523451.1, on the reverse strand, counting down.
AATATGCCATTATGTAATAATGTGAGTATGTAATAGAAGTGAGTCTGCATTATGTATTTGGGAAGTTCAAAACCCAATTGAGTCAAATGTATGAAAGATGATATATCATGAGCTCTGTAATGTTTTGAACAATCAATAAAAAAATGGAAAAAAAAATTAGAGAGCAGAAGTTGGAGACTGGGGTGCAGAAAGACTGTTGCAGAGAGCAGAGGTTTAGACTGGGGTGTAGAAGGACTGTTGCAGAGAGTAGAGGTTAAAGATTGGGGTGAAGAAGGACTGTAGCAGAGACTAGAGGTTGGACACTAAGGTGCAGAAGGACAGTTACACAGAACAAATGTTGGAGACTCGGGTGCAGAAGGACTAAGACAGAAAGCAGAGCTTGGAGACTCGTGTTCAGAAAGACCCTTACAGAGAGCAGTGGTTGGAGACTGCAGTACAGAAGGACTGTTAAAAAAAAGCAGACGTTGGAGACTGGGGTGGAGAAGAACTGTTGCAGAGCACTGATGTTGGAGACTGGTGTGCAAAAGGACTGTTGCAGAGAGCATAAGATGGAGACTGGGATTAAAGAGGACAGTTTCAGCAAGCAGAGGTTGCAGACTGAGTTGCAGAAGGACTGATACAGAGGACATAGTTTGGAGACTGTGGTTCAAAACGACTGATACAGAAAGCAGAGTTTGGATACTGGAGTACATAAGGACACTTACAGAGAAAAGAGTTTGGAGGCTGCGGTACAGAAGGACTGTTACAGAGAGCATGGCTTGGAGACTGGGGTGCAGAAGAATCATTGGGGTGAGTAGAGTATGGAGACTGGGGTGTAGAAGGACTGTTGAAGAGAGCAGAGGTTGGAGACTGGGGTGTAGAAGGACTGTTGCAGAGAGCAGATGTTGGAGACTGGGATCCAGAAGGACTGTTGCAGAGAGCAGTGGTTGGAGACTGCGTTACAGAAAGACTGTTACAGAGAGCAGAGGTTGGAGACAGGTGTGCAAAATTATCTTACAGAGAGCATAGGTTAAAGACTGGGGTGCAGAAGGACTGTGGCATAGCAGATTATGGAGACTAAGGTGTAGATGGACTGTTTCCAAGAGCAGAGGTTGTAGACTGAGGTGCAGAAGCATCATACAAAGAGCAGAGCTTGGAGACTGAGATGCTGAAGCACTGTTGCAGAGAGCAGAGATTGGAGACTGCATGCAGAAGGACTGATACAGAGGGCAGAGTTGGGACACTGGGGTGCAGAAGTATCATACAGCAAGCGACCTATGAAAACTTGGTGCAGAAAGACTGTTGCAGAGAGCAGAGGTTGGAGACTGGGGTGCAGAAGGCCTTTTGCAGAGAGCAGATGTTCGAGACTGGGTTCCAGAAGGATCGTTGCAGAGAGGAGAGTTTGGAGACTGGGGTTCAGAAGGACTGTTGCAGAGAGCAGATTTTAGAGGCTGGGTAGCAGAAGGACTATTACATAGAGAAGAGTTAGGAGACTGAGTTGCAGAAGGACTGTTACAGAGATCAGAGTTTGGAGACTGGGTTGCAGAAGGACTGTTACAGAGAGCAGAGGTTGAAGACTGGGGTTCATATGGATCTTAAAGTGAGCAGATTTCAGAGACTAGGGTGAAAAGGACTGTTGTAGAGAGTAGATGTTGGATACTGGAGTGGAGAAGAATCGTTGCAGAGAGAAGAGGTTGGAGCCTGGAGTGCAGAAGGCCTGTTATAGAGAGCAGAGGTTGGAGACTGTTGTGCAAAAGGACTGTTAGAGAGTGCAGAGTTTAAAGACTGGGTTGTAGTTGGATCTTACAGAGAGCACAGTTGGGAGACTCAGGTGCAGAAGGACTGTTACATGAGAGCAGAGTTAGGAGACTTGGGTGCAGAAGGGTCATTGCAGAGAGCAGAGCTTTCAGACTGAGGTACAGAAGAACTGTTGCAGAGAGCAGATGTTGGAGACTGGGTTGCAGAAGGACTGTTGCAGAGAGCAGATGTTGGTAACTTGGGTGAAGCAGGACTGTTATAGAGAGCAGAGGTTGGAGAATACGCTGCAGAAGGACTGTTGCAGAGAGCAGAGGTTAGAGACTGAGGTGTGAAAGTCCTTTTACAGAGAGCAGAGGTTGGAGACTTGGATGCAGAAAGACTGTTACAGAGAGCAGAGGTTGGATACAAAGGTGCAGAAGGATCTTACAGAGAGCAGAATTTGGAGACTGTGGTGCAGAAGGACTGTTGCAGAGATCAGAGGTTGGAGAATGGGGTGCACTAGAATCATTGCAGAGAGCAGAGGTTGGAGACTGGGGTGCAGAAGGATTGTTACAGAGAGCCGATTTTGGAGACTAGGGTGCAGAAGGCCTGCAACAGAGAGAAGACTTTGGAGACTGGCGTGCAGAAGGCCTGTTACAGAGAGGAGAGGTGGGAGACTGAGGTGAAGTTGGACTGTTACTGAGAGCAATGTTTTGAAAGTGGGGTGCAGAAGGATCGTGTAGAGAGCAGAGGTATCAGACTGAGGTGCAGAAGGACTGTTACAGAAAGTAGAGGTTGGAAATTGGGTTGCAGAATTACCGTTACAGAGACCAGAGTTTGGAGATTGCGCTATAGAAAAACTGGTACAGAGAGCAGAGGTTGGAGTTGGGGTGCAGAAGGAATGTTACAGAGAGCACAGGTTTGAGACTGAGTTGCAGAAGGATAGATACAGAGAGCAGAGGTTTGAGACTGAGGTGCAGAAGGACTTATACAGAAAGCAGTATTTGGTGACTGGGGTGCAGAAGGCCCGTTATGGAGAGCAGTGGTTGGAGACTGCAGTACAGAAGGACTGTTACAGAGAGCAGATGTTGGAGACTGGGGAGCAGAAGGACTGTTGCAGAGGACAGAGTATGGAGACTGAGGTGCCTCAGGACTCTTGCACAAAGCAGAGGATAAAGACTGGGGAGGAGAAGGAATGTTAAAGAGAACAGAGTTTGGAAGCTGGAGTGCAGAAGGATCTTACAGAGACCAGAGTTTGGAGACTGTGGTGCAGAAGGACTGTTGCACAGAGCAGAGGTTGGAGACTGAGGTACAGAAGTCCTGTTACATAGAGCAGAGGTTGGAGACTAAGGTGCAGAAGGACTTTTGCAGAGAGCAGACGTTGGAGACTGACTTGCGGAGGTCCTGTTAAGGAGAGCAGAGGTTGGAGACTCGGAAGCAGAAAGACTGTTACAGAGAGCAGTGTTTAAAGAGTGGAGTTCAGAAGGATCATTTCAGAGCACAGAATTTTCAGACTGAGGTTCAGAAGGACTGTTGCAGAGAGCAGTTGTTGGAGACTTGGGTGCAGAAGAACTTTTGCAAAGAGCAGACTTTGGAGACTGGGATGAAGAAGGATCATTGTAGAGAGCAGAGGTTTGAGACTGGGGTGCAGAATGACTGGTATAGAGAACAGAGATTGGAAACTGGGGTGCAGAATGCTTGTTACAGAGAAAAAGGTTTGGAGAAAGGGTGCAGAAAGACTGTTACAGAGGGAAGAGTTTGGAGACTGGTTGCCTAAATATCTTACACAGAGCAGAGGTTTGAGACTGAGGTGCAGAACGACTGTTACAGAGAGTAGAGGTTGGAGAATGAGGTGCAGAAGGATTGTTACAGAGAGCAGATTTTGAAGACTGGGGTGCAGAAGGACTGTTGCAGATAGCAGAGGTTGGAGACTGTGGTGTAGAAGGACTGTTGGAGGGAACAGAGTTTGGAGACTTGGGTGCAGAAGAAATGTTGCAGAGAGCAGTTTGGAGACTGAGATGCAGAAGGACTGTTACAGAGATCACTGTTTGGAGACTGGGGTGCAGAAGGACTGATAGAGAAAGAAGAGGTTGGAGACTGCGGTGAAGAAAAAAAATTACAGAGAGCAGACTTTAAAGACCGCAGTACAGGAGGCCTGTTACAGAGAGCAGAGGATGGAGACTGGGGTTGAGAAGGACTATTTCAGAGTGCATATATTGGAGACTGGGGTGCAGAAGAACTGTTGCAGAGAGAAGAGGTTGGAGACTGGGGTGAGAAGAACTGTCACAGAGAGCAGAGTTTGGAGACTGAGGTGCAGAGGGAATGTTACAGAAAGCAGAGGTTGGAGACTGGGGTGCAGAAGTACTGATACAGAGAGCAGAGGTTTGAGACTGTGGTGCAGAAGGACCTTTAGAGAGAGCAGAGTTTGGAGACTGCAGTACAGAAGGACTGTTACAGTGAGCATACGTTGGAGACTAGGGTACAGAAGGATTGTTCCAGAGAGCAGATGTTGGAAACTGTGGTTCAGAAGGACTGTTGCAGAGAACAGAATTTAGAGAATCGGGTGTAGAAGGACTGTTGCAGAGAGCACATGTTGAAGACTGAGGCGCAGAAGGATTGTTACAGAGAGCAGAGTTTGGAGACTAGGGTGCATAAGGATCTTACAGAGAACAGAGGTTGGAGACAGGGGTGGAAAAGTACTGTTGCAGAGAGCAGAGGTTGGAGACTGAGGTGCAGAAGGACTGTTATAGAGAAGAGGTTGGAGACTCATGTGCAGCAGTACCGTTGCAGAAAGCAGAGGTTGGAGACTTGGGTAGAGATGGAATGTTACTGGGAGTAGAGTTTTAAAACTGTGGTTCAGAAAGATATTACATAGAGCAAAGGTTGGAGAAAGGGGTGTAGAAAGACTGTTGCATAGAGAAGATGTTGGAGCCTGAGGTGCAGAAGGATTGTTGAAGAGAGGAGAGGTTGGAGACGGGAATGCAGAAGGTTTGTTGCAGTGAGCAGACGTTGCAGACTGGGGTGAAGAAGGATCGTTGCAGACAGCAGAGGTTAGAGTCTGGGGAGCAGAAGGACTGTTACAGAGAGTAGAGTTTGGATACTGAGGTGCAGATGAATCGTTGCTTAGAGGAGAAATTGGAGACTGAGGTGCAAAAGGACTGTTTCAGAGAGCAGAGGTTGGAGACTGAGGTGCAAAAGGACTGTTACAGAGAGCAGAGGTCAGAGACTAGGGTGCAGAAGAACTGTTACAGAGAGCAGAGTTTTTAGACAAGGTTGCACAAAGATCTTACAGAGAGCAGAGGTTGTAGACCAAGGTGAAGCAGGACTGTTACAGAGAGCAGAGGTTAGGGACCAGGGTGCAGAAGGATCGTTGCAGAGAACAGATTTTTCAGACTGAGGTGCAGAATGACTTTTGCAGAGAGCACATGTTGGAGACTGGGGTGCAGAAGGACTGTTGTAGAGAGCAAGTTTGGAGACTGAGGTGCAGAAAGACTGTTAAAGAGAGCAGAGTTTTAAGACTGGGGTGCTGAAGAATTGGTAAAGAGAGCAGAGGTTGGAGACTGGGGTGCAGAAGGATTGTTATAGAAAACAGAGGTCAGAGACTGGGGTACAGAAGGCCTGTTACGGAGAGCAGAGTTTGGAGACTGGGGTGCAGAAGTACTTTTACAGAGAGTAGAGCCCGAGTTGCAGAAGAACCATTGCAGAGAGCAGAGGTTGGAGACTGAGGTGCAGAAGGATTGTTACTGAGAGCAGACTTTGGAGACGTGGTCTCAGAAGGACTGCTGCAGAGAGCAGAGGCTGAACATTGGGTGTAGCAGGACTGTTGCGAAGAGCACAGGTTTGAGATTTGGGTGAAGAAGGACTGTTGCAGAGAGTACAGGTTGAAGACTGTGTTGCAGTAGGACTGTTATAGAGGCAGATGTTGGAGACTTTGGTGCAGAAGGACTGTTGTGGAGAGCAGATGTTGGAGACTGGGTTGCAGAAGGACTGTTGCAGAGAGCAGAGTTTGTAGACTGAGATGCAGAAGTACTGTTACAGAGAGCAGAGGTTGGAGATTTCGGTGCAGATGTACTGATACAGAAAGCAGAGTTTGAAGACTCGGGTGCAGAAGGACTGTTGCAGAGAGCAGAGGTTGGAGAATGGGGTGCAAAAGGCCTGTTACAGAGAGCAGAGGTTGGAGACTGGGGTGCAGAAGGAGTGTTACAGACAGCAGAGTTTGTAGACAGGGTTGCAGAAGGATCTTAAAGAGAGCAGAGCTTAGAGACTGTGGTACAGCAGGACTGTTACAGAGAACAGAGGTTGGAGACTGGGGTGCAGAATGATCGTTGCAGAGAACAGAGTTTACAGACTGAGGTGCAGACGGACTGTTGCAGAGAGCAGATATTGGAGTCTGGGGTGCAGAAGGAATTTTGTAGAGAGCAGTGCACGGAGACTGGGGTGCAGAAGGATTGTTGTAGCGAGCAGAGGTTGGAGACCAGCGTACAAAAAAAATGTTACAGAGAACAGAGGTTGGAGAAGGGGTGTAGAAGGACTGTTATAGAGAGCAGAGTTTACAGATTGGGTTGCAGAAAAATCTTAGAGCGAGCAGATGTTGGAAACTGAGCTGCAGAAAGACTTTTACAGAGAGTAGATGTTAGAGACTGAGGTGAAAAAGCACCGATGTAGAGAGCATAGTTTTGAGACTGAGGTGCAGAAGGATTGTTACAGAGAGCAGAGGTTGGAGACTGGGGTGCAGAAGTACTGTCACACAGAGCAGAGGTTGGAGACAGGTGTTCAGAAGGATCTTAGAGAGAGCAGAATTTGGAGACTGAGGTGCAGAAGGACTTTTGCAGAGATCAGAGGTTGGAGACTGGGGTGCAGTAGGATCATTGCAGAGAGCAAAGTTTCGAGACTGCGGTGCAGAAGGATTGTTGCAGAGAGCATAGGATGGAAACTGGGGTGCAGAAGGCCTGCTATAGAGAGCAGAATTTTGAGACTGGCGTGCAGAAGGCCTGTTAAAGAGAGGAGAAGTTTGAGACTGGGGTGCAGAAGCACTCTTACAGAGAGCAGAGTTTGGAGACTGGTTTGCTGAAGGAACTTACAGAGAGAAGATGTTGAAGACTGACGTGCAGAAGGACTGTTACAGAAAGCAGAGGTTGGAAATTGGGGTACAGAGAGGTCCTTACAAAGAGCAGAGGTTTGAGACTGTGGTATAGAAGGACTGTTACTGAGAGCAGAGATTGGAGACTGGGGTGAAGAAGGACTGTTACAGAAAGCACAGGTTGGAGACTGAGGTGCAGAAGGATAAATAAAAAGAGCAGAGGTTGGAGACTGGGTTCAGAAGGACTGAATCAAAAAAGCAGAGGTTGGAGACTGGGTTGTAGAAGGACCATTACAGAGAGAAGAGGTTAGAAACTGCGGTACATAAGGTCTGTTACAGAGAGCAGATCTCGGAGACAGGGGAGAAGGAGGACTGTTGCAGAGGACAGAGGTTGGAGACTGGGGTGGAGAAGAAATGTTACAGAGAGCAGAGTTTTGAAACTGGAGTGCAGAAGTATCTTACAGAGAATAGAGGTTGGAGACTGTGGTGCACACGGACTGTTGCAGAGAGCAGACGTTGGAGACTGGGGTCCGGAAGGTTCGTTGCTGAGAGAAGAGTTTGAAGACTCGGGTGCAGAAGAACTGTTGCAGAGAGCAGATGTTGGAGACTGGGGTCGAGAAGGACTGTTGCAGAAAGCAGATTTTAGAGACTGGGGTGCAGAAAGACTGTTACTAAGAGCAGAGGATGGAGACTGACGTGTGGAAGGACTGTTACTGAGAGCAGCGTTTGGAGACTGGGGTGCAGAAGGACTGTTACAGAGAGCAGAGTTTGGAGACTGGGGTTCAGATGGATCTTACAGAGAGCAGAGTTTGGAGACTGGGGTGCAAAAGGACAATTGCCGAGAGCAGTTTTGGAGACTTGGGTGGAGAAGAATCGTTGCAGAGATAAGAGGTTGGAGACTGGGGTGCAGAAGGCCTATTACAGAGAGCAAAGTTTGGAGACTGGGTTGCAGAAGTCCTGTTACAGAGAGCAGAGGTTGGAGACTGTTTTGCAAAAAGACTGTTACAGAGTGCAGAGTTTAAAGACTGTGTTTCAGAAGGATAATATAGAGAGCAGAGTTGGGAGACTGAGGTCCAGAAGGACTGTTACAGAGAGCAGATGTAGGAGACTGGGGTGCAGAAGGGTCATTGCAGAGAGCAGAGTTTTCAGACTGAGGTGCAGAATGACTGTGGCAGAGAGCAGATGTTGGAGACTGAAGTGCAGAAGGACTTTTACAGGTAGCAGAGGTTGGAGACCTAGGTGCAGAAGGACTTTTGCAGAGAGCAGAGTTTGGAAACTGAGTTACAGAAGGACTGTTACAGAGATCAGAGGTTGGAGACTGGAGTGCAGAAGGACTTTTGCAGAGAGCAGAGGTTGGAGACTGCAGTGCAAAAGGATCATTGCAGAGAGCCAGTGGTTGGAGGACTGGGTTGCAGAAGGATTGTTACAGAGAGCAGGAGGTTTGAGACTGGTGTGCAGAAGGAGTGTTGTAGAGAGTAGACGTTGGAGACTGGTGTGCAGAAGGATCTTTGTAGACAGCAGTGGTTTGAGACCAGGGTGCAGAAGTACTGTAACAGAGAGTAGAGTTTCAAGACTGATGTTCAGAAAGATCGATGTAGAGAGCTGAGTTTGGAGACTGAGGTGCAAAAGGACTATTGCAGAGAGCAGAGTTTGGAGAATGAGGTGCAAGAGGACTGTTACAGAGAGAAGAGGTGGGAGATTTGGGTGCAAAAGGCCGGTTACATAGAGCAGAGATTGGAGACTAGGGTGAAAAAGGATCGTTGTAGAGAGCAGAATTTGAGATTGGGTGCAGAAGGATTGTTATCAAGAACAGAGTTTGGAGACTGGGGTGCAGAAGGCCTGTTACGGAGAGCAGAGTTTGGACAAGGGGTTCTGAAGTCCATTTACAGAGAGTAGTTTTTGAAGACTGAGGTGCAGAAAGATCATTGCAGAGAGCAGAGGTTGGAGATTGAGGTGCAGAAGGATTGTTAAGGAGAGCAGAGGTTGGAGACTGGGTTGCAGAGTGTCTGTTGCAGAGAGCAGAGGCTGGACACTGGGGTGTATAAAAACTGTAGCGGAGAGCACAGGTTCACATTGGTGTGCAAAAATATTGTTGCAGAGAGAAGAGGTTTGAGACTGGGTTACAGATGGACTTTTACAAAAGCAGAGGTTGAAGATTTGGTGCAGAAGGTCTGTTGCAGAGAGAAGATGTTGAAGATTGGGGTGCAGAAGGACTGTTGCAGAGAGCAGAGTTTGTAGACTGAGGTTAAGAAAGACTCTTACAGAGAGCAGGTGTTGGAAATTGTGGTGCAGATAGACTGATACAGTAAGAAGAGTTGGAGACAGGGGTGCAGAAGGATTGTTGCAGAGAGCAGCGTTCATAGACTGAGGTGCAGAAGCACTGTTACAAAAAGCAGAGGATGGAGAATGGGGTGCAAAGACCTGTTACAGAGAGCAGAGGTTGGATAGTGGGGTGCAGAAGTACTGTTACAGAGAGCAGAGTTTTGAGAATGGAGTGCAGAAGGATCCTTGCCGAGAACAGAGATTTCAGACTGAGGTGCATAAGGACTGTTGCAGAGAGCAGAGTTTGGAGACTGAGGTGCAGAAGGACTGTTACAGAGAGCAGAGATTGGAGACTGGGGTGCAGAAGGACCGTTACATAGAGCAAATTTTGAGAGTGCACTACAGGAGGACTGTTACAAAGAGCAGAATTTGGAGACTGGGGTGGAGAAGGACTGTTGCAGAGAGCCGAGGAAAGGGACTGGGGTGCAGAAGGATCATTGGGGAGAGCAGATTATTGAGATTGGTGTGTAGAAGGACTGTTACAGAGAACAGAGTTTGGTGAAGGGGTGCAGAAAGACTTTTGCACGGAGCAGATACTTTGTTGCAGAAGGACTGTTGCAGACAGCAGACTTTGGAGACTGAGGTGCAGAAGGACTGTTACAGAGAGCCGAGGTTGGAGACTGGGGTGCAGATGGATTGATACAGAAAGCAGAGGTTAGATACTGGGGTGCAGAAGGACCGTTACAGAGAGCAGATTTTGGAGACTACACTACAGAAGGACAGTTACAGAGTTCAGAGGTTGGAGACTGGGGTGGATAATGACTGTTTAAGAGTGCAGAGTTTGGAGAATGGGGTGAACAAGGATTGTTTCAGAGAGCAGAGTTTTTAGACTGAGGTGCAGAACGACTGTTGCAGAGAGCAGATGTTGGAGACTGGGGTGCAGAAGGACTTTTTCAGAGAGTAGATGTTGGAGACTGGGGTGCAGAAGGATTGTTACAGAGAGCAGATGTTGAATACTGGGGTTCAGAAAAACCATTGCAGAGATCAGAGATTGGGAACTGAGGTGAAGAAGGATCGTTGCAGAAAGCAGAGTTTTCAGACTGAGGTGCAGAAGGACTGTTGCAGAGAGCAGATGTTATAGACTGGAGTGAAGTAGGTTCGTTGCAGAGAGCAGATGTTGGACACTAAGGTCCAGAAGGACTGATTCAGATAGCAGAGGTTGGAGACTGGGGTGTAGAAAGACTGTTGAAGGGACAAAAATTTGAGACAGCGGTTCTGAAGGACTGTTGCAGAGAGCAGAGTTTGGAGACTGAGATGCAGAAGGACTTTTAAAGAGAGTAGAGGTTTGAGACTGAGGTACAGTAGGATTGTTATAGAGAACAGATTTTGGAGATTGGGGTGTAGAAGGACTGTTGCAGATAGCAGAGGTTGGAGACTGGGTTGTAGAAGGGCTTTTGCAGGCAGCAGAGGTTGGAGACTGGGGTGCAGAAAAACTTGCAGAGAGCAGAGTTTGGAGACTGAGGTACAGAAGGACTGTTACAGAGAGCAGAGTTTGGAGACTGGGTTGCAGAAGGACTGATACAGAAAGTAGAAGATGAAGACTGGGGTGCAGAATGATCCTTACAGTGAGCAGAGTTTGGAGATAGCAGTACAGAAGGAATGTTACAGAGAGCAGAGGTTGGAGACTGGGGTGGAGAAGGACTGTTTCAGCGAGTAGATGTTGGATACTGGGGTGCAGAAAAACTGTTGCAGAGAGCAGAATTTGGAGACTAAGGTGCAGAAGAATTGTTGCAGAAAGCAGATTTTGGAGACTGAGGTGCTGAAGGACTCTTTCAGACAACAGAGTTTGGAGAATGGGGTGCAGAAGGACCGTTGCAGAGAGCAGAGTTTGGAGACTGCAGTACATTAGGACTGTTTAGAGGTGAGATGAAGTACAGAAGGACTGTTGAGAGGTGAGATGAAGAAGGACTGCTACAGATAGCAGAGTTTGTAGACTTGGGTGCAGAAGGATCGTTGCACAGAGCAGAGTTTTCAGACTTAGGTGAAGAAGGACTGTTTCAGAGAGCAGATGTTGGAGACTGGGGTGCAGAAAGACTTTTGCAGAGAGCTGAGGTTGGAGACTGGGTTGCAATAAGATCGTTGCAGAGAGCAGAGGTTGGAGACTGGGGTGCAAAACGATTGTTACAGAGAGGAGAGGTTCGAGAATGGGGTGCAGAAGGACGATTGCAGAGAGCAGAGTTTGGGGATTGATGTGCAGAAAAAATGTTACAGAGAAGAGAAGTTGGAGACTGGGGTGCAGAAAGACTGTTGCAGAGATCAGAGGTTGGAGACTGGGGTTCAGAAGGACTGTTGCAGAGAGCAAACGTTGGAGACTGGGATGCGGAAGGATCGTTGCAGAAAGCAGATGTTGGATACTGGGGTATAATAAGACGTTTGCAGAGAGCAGAGGTTAGAGACTGGGGTGCAGAAGGACTGTTACAGAGAGCAGAGTTTTAAGACTGGGGTGCAGAATAACTCATATGAAAAGTAGAGTTTGGAGACTGGGGTGCAGAAGGACAGTTGCAGAGAACAGAGGTTAAATACTGGGGTGCACAAGGGCCGTTGCAGAGAAATAAGGTTGAAGACTGAAGTGCAGTATGACTGTTACAGAGAGCAAAGTTTGGAGAACGGGGTGCAGAAGGATCTTACAGAGAGCAGACGTTGGAGACTGGGATGCAGAAGGATCGTTGCAGAGAGCAGAGGTTGGAGACTGGGGTGTAGAAGGACTTTTTCAGAGAGCAGAGTTTGGAGACTGGGGTGCAGAAGGCCTGTTACAAAGAGCAGAGTTTGGAGACTGGGTTGCAGAAATCCTGTTACAGAGAGCAGATGTTGGAGTCTGGGGTGCAGAAGGATTGTTACAAATAGCACAGTTTGAAGACTGTTGTTTAGAAGGATTGTTGCAGAGAGCAGAAGTTTCAGACTGAGGCTTAGAAGAACTGTTACAGAGAGCAGAGGTTGGAAATTGGGGTGTAGAAGGACCGTTATAGAGAGAAGAGCTTGCAGACTGCCATACAGAAGGACTGTTACAGAGCAGAGTTTGTAGACAGGGTGCAGAAGGACCTTTGCAGAGAGCAGATTTGGGAGACTGGGGGTCAGAAGGATTGTTACAGAGAGCAGAGATTGGAGACTGGGGTGCAGAAGGACAATTACAGAGAGCAAAGGATGGAGACTGAGGTGCAGAAAAACTTTTACAGAGAGCAGAGTTTGGAGACTGAGGTGCAGAAAGATCGTTGCAGAGAGAAGAGTTTGGAGACTGGGGTGCAGAAGGACTGTTACAGAAAACAGAGGTTGGCAATTGGGGAGCAGACGGACTGTTACAAAGAGAAGAGGTTGGAGCCTGCGATACAAAAGGACTTTTACACAGAGTAAAGTTTGGAGACTGGGTAGAAAAAGGATCCTTGCCAGAGAGCAGATGTTGGAGACTGTGGTGCAGAAAGACTGTTACAGAGAGCACAGGTTGGAGACTGGGGTGCAGAAAAAATGTTGCAGAGAGCAGAGGTTGGAGACTGGGGTGCAGAAGGCCTGTTACAGAGAGCAGAGTTTGGAGACTGGGTTGCAAAAATCCTGTTACAGAGAGCAGATGTTGGAGATTGGGGTGCAGAAGGATTGTTACAAATAGCACAGTTTGGAGACTGTTGTTTAGAAGAAATGTTGCAGAGAGCAGAAGTTTCAGACTGAGTCTTAGAAGAACTGTTACTGAGAGCAGAGGCTGGAAATTGGTGTGTAGAAAGACCATTATAAAGAGAAGAGCTTGGAGACTGTCGTACAGAAGGACTGTTACAGAGCAGAGTTTGTAGACATTGTGCAGAAGAACCTTTGCAGAGAGCAGATTTGGGAGACTGGGGGCCAGAAGGACTGTTACAGAGAGTAGAGGTTGGAGACTGAGGTGCAGAAGGACTGTTACAGAGAGCAGAGGTTGGAGACTGGGTTGCAGAACGACTGATACACAAAGCAGAGTTTGGAGACTGGGGAGCGGAAGGACCATTACAGAGAGCAGAGTTTCGAGACTGAGGTATAGAAGGACTGTTACAGAGAGCAGAGGTTGGAGACTGGGGTGCAGAAGGACTGTTGCAGAGAACAGAGTTTGGAGACTGTGATGCAGAAAAATCGTTCCAGAGAGCAGAGGTTGGAAACTAAGTTGCAGAAGGATCGTAACCCAGAGTAGATTTTGGTTACTGGGGTGTAAAAGAACTGCTGCAGAGAGCAGAGGTTGGAGACTGAGTTGTTAAAGGACTGATACAGAGAGCAGATGTTGGAGACTCGGGTGCAGAAGTACTTTAGCAGAGAGCAGAGTTTGGAGACTGGGGTGCAGAAGAACCGTTGCAGAGAGCAGAGGTTGGAGACTGAGGTTAAGAATGATCCTTGAAGAGAGAAGTTGTTGGAGACTGGGGTGCAGAAGGCCTGTTACAGAGAGCAGAGATTGGAGACTGGGGTGAAAATGCTTGTTACAGAGAGTAGAGTTTGGAGACTGGGGTGCAGAAAGACTGTTAAAGATAGCACAATTTCGAGACTGGGTTACAGAAGGATCTTACAGAGAGCATTTTGTAGACTGAGGTTCAGAAGGACTGTTACAGAGAGGAAAGTTTGGAATCTCTGGTGAAGAACGATTTTTGCAGAAAGCCAAGTTTTCAGACTTAGTTGCAGAAGGACTGTTTCAGAGAGCAGATGTTGGATCCTTGGGTTAGAGAAGGACTGTTACAGAGAGCAGAGTTTTGAGACTGGGGTGCAGAAGGTCTGTTACAGTGAGCAGAGTTTGAAGACTGGGGTGCAGAAGGCCTGTTACAGAGAGCAGAGTTTGGAGACTGGGTTGCAGAAGACTGTTACAGAGAGGAGCTTTTGGAGAATGGGTTGCAGAAGAATCTTACAGAGAGTAGAGGTTGGAGACTGAGGTGCAGAAGAACTTTTACAGAGTAGAGGGTGGAGACTGGGTTGCAGAAGGAGTTTTACAGAGAGCAGAGTTTGGAGATTGGGGTGTAGAAGAACTGTTACTGAGAGTAGAGGTTGGAGACAGGGGTGCAGAAGGACTGTTTCAGAGAGCAGAGTTTGGAGACTGAGGTGCAGAAAGACTGCTACAGAGAGCAGATTTTGGAAACTGGGATGTAGAAGGACCATCGCAGAGAGCAGAGGTTGGAGCCTGGGGAGAAGAAGGATCGTTTCAGAGAGCAGATTTTGGAGACTGGGTGGAGAAAGACTATTAAAGAGATCAGAGGTTGGAGACTGAGGTGCAGAAAGATCATTTCTGAGTGCACAGGTTTGAGACTGGGGTGCAGAAGGACTGTTACAGATTGCAGAACTTGGAGACTTAAGTGCAGAAGGACTTTTACAGAGAGGAGAGATTGGAGACTGGGGTGCAAAAAGATTCTTACAGAGAGGAGAGAATAGAGACTAGTGTGCAGACGAATCGTTGCAGAGAGCAGAGGTTGGAGAATGAGGTGCAGAAGGATTGCTACAGAGAGCACAGGTTGGAGACTTGGGTGCAGAAAAAATGTTGCACAGAGCAGAGGTTGGAGACTGGGGTGCAGAAGTACTGTAGCAGAGAGCAGAGGTTGGAGACTGGGGTGCAGATAGACTGTTGCAGAGAGCAGATGTTGGAGACTGGATTGCAGAAGGATCATTGCAAAGAAGAGAGGTGAAAGACTGAGGTGCAGAAGGATCATTGCAGAGAGCAGAGGTTGGAGGCTGAGGTGCAGAAGGATCATTTAGAGAGCAGAGGTTTGAGACTGGGGTGAAGAAGGACTCTTACATAGAGCACAGGTTTGAGACTGAGGTGCAGAAGGATAGATACAGAGAACAGAGGTTGGAGACTGGGGTTCAGACAGACTGATACAGAAAGCAGAGTTTGGAGACTGGGGTGCAAAAGGATTGTTAAAATAGCACAGTTTGGAAACTGGGGTGTAAAAGGATTTTTGCAGACAGCAGAGGTTTCATACTGAGGCTTAGAAGGACTGTTACAGAAAGCAGAGGTTGGAATCTGAGGTGCAGAAGGACTTTTACAGAAAGCAGAGGTTGGCAATTGGGGTGCAGAAGGACCATTATAGAGAGAATAGGTTGGAGACTGCGGTACAGAAGGACTGTTACAGAGAGCAGAGTTTGGAGACTTTGGTGCTGAAGGACAGTTGTAGAGAGCAGATGTTGGAGACCTGGGTGCAGAAGGAGTTTTACAGAGCAGACGTTAAAGACTGAGGTGCAGAAGGATTAATACAGAGAGCAGAGATTGGAGACTGCGGTACAGAAATACCATTACAGAGAGCAAAGGTTGTAGACTGAGGTGCAGAAGGACTTTTAGAGAGAGCAGAGGTTGGATACTTGGATGTGGAAGGACTGATACAGAGAGGAAGGGTTGGAGAAAGGGATGCAAAAGGATCTTACAGAGAGCAAAGTCTGGAGACTGGGGTGCAGAAGGATTGTTGCAGAGAGCAGAGGTTGGAGACTGAGGTTCAGAAGGATCATTGCTGATAGAAGAGTTTGGAGACTGAGGTGCAAAAAGACTGCTACAGAGAGCAGAGATTCGAGATTGGGGTGCAGAAGAACTGTTACAGAGAGAAGAGGTTGGAGACTGGTGTGCAGTAAGCCTGTTACGAAGAGTAGAAGTTGGAGACTGAGGAGCTGAAGGACTGTTACAGAGAGCAGAGGTTGGAGACTGAGGTGCAGCAGGATTGGAACAGAGAGAAGAGTTTAGAGACTAGGTGTAAATGGACTGTTACAGAATGCAGAGGTTGGAAACTGTGCTGCAGAAGGATCGTTGCAGAGAGCAGAGTTTGGAAACTGAGGTGCAGAAGGATCGTTGCAGAGAGCAGAGGTTGGAGACTGAGGTGCAGAAGCATTGTTACAGAGAACACAGGTTGGAGACTAGGGTCAGAAAGACAGTTACAGAGAGCACAGTTTGGAGACTGGGGTGCAGAAAAAATGATTCAGTGAGCAGAGTTTGGAGACCGCAGTACAGAAGTACTGTTACAAAAAGCAGAGGGTGGAGAATAGGGTGCAGAAAGAATGTCACCTAGAGCAGAGTTTGGAAACTGGGGTGCAGAAGGATGTTACAGAGAGCAGAGGCTGGAGTCTGGGGTGAGAAAAACTGTTGCAGAGAACAGACGTTTGAGACTGGGGTGCAGAAGGATCGTTGCAGAGAGCAGAGGTTGGAGACTAAGGTGCAGAGGATCGATACAGAGAGGAGAGTTTGGAGACCAGGGTGCAGTAGGATAGTTTCAGAGATAAGAAGTTGGAGACTGGGGTGCAGAAGAAATTTTGAAGAGAGCAGAGGTTGGAGACTGGGGTGCAGAAGGACTGTAGCAGAGAGCATAGGGTGGAGACTGTTGTGTAGAAGGACTGTTGCAGAGAGCAGACGTTGGAGACTAGGATGCAGAAGGATCATTGCAGAGAGCAGATGTTGGAAACCTGTGTGTAGAAGGACTTTTGCACAGAACAGAGGTTCGAGACTAGGTTGCAGAAGGACTGTTGCGGAGAGCAGAGTTTGGAGACTGAGGTGCAGAAGGACTGTTACATACAGCAGAGATTTTAGATTGGGGTGCAGAATAACTGATACGGAAAGTAGAGTTTGGAGACTGGGGTGCAGAAAGACTATTACAGACAGCAGATTTTGTAGCCTGGGGTGCAGAAGGACTGCTGGAGAGAACAGAGGTGGGATACTGGGGTACAGAAGGGCCGTTGCAGAGAGATGAGGTTTGAGACTGAGGTGCAGAATGAGTGTTACAGATAGCAAAGTTTAAAGAACGGGGTTCAGAAAAATCTTACAGAAAGCAGATGTTTGAGACTGGGGGGCAGAAGGACTGTTACAGAGAGCAAAGGTTGGAGTCTCAGTTGCAGAAGGACTGTTTCAGAAAGCAGAAATTGGCAATTGGGGTGCAGAAGTACCATTATAGAGAGAAGAGGTTGGAAACTGCATTATAGAAGAACTTTTACAGGGAGCAGACGTTGGAGACTGAGGTGCAGAAGGATTGTTACAGAGAGCAGAAATTGGAGACTGGGGTGCAGAAGGACCATTACAGAGAGCAAAGGATGGAGTCTGAAGTGCAGAAGGACTTTTACAGAAAGCAGAAGTTTGAGACTGAGGTACAGAAGGGTCGTTGCAGAGAAGAGTTTGGAGACTGGGGTGCAGAAAGACTGTTATAGAAAGCAGAGGTTGGCAATTGGGGAGCAGATGGACCATTACAAAGAGAAGAGGTTGGAGACTGCGATACAAAAGGTCTTTTAGAGAGAGCAGAATTTGGAGACTGGGTAGAAAAAGGATCGTTGCAGAAAGCACATGTTGAAGACTGGGGTGCAGAAGGACTGTTACAGAGAGCACAGGTTGGAGACTGGGGTGCAGAAGAAATGTTGCAGAGAGCAGAGTAAGGAGACTTGGGTGCAGAAGGACTGATAAAGAGAGCAGAGTTTGGAGACTGGGTTGCAGAAGGATCATTGCAGAGAGCAGAGGTTGGAAACTAAGGTGCAGAAGGATCGGTAAACTGAGCAGATTTTGGTTACTGGGGTGCAGAAGAACTGTTGCAGAGAGCAGACGTTTGTGACTGGAGGTGCAGAAGGACTGTTGCAGAGAGCCGAGATTGGAGACTGAGGTTAAGAAAGATCGCTGCAGAGAGAAAAGGTTGGAGACTGGGGTGCAGAAGGCCAGTTACAGAGAGCAGAGATTGGAGACCGAGGTGCAGAACGCCTGTTACAGAAAGCAGAGTTTGCAGACTGGGGCGCAGAAGGACTGTTGCAGATAGCACAATTTCTAGACTGGGTGCAGAAGGATCTTACAGAGAGCATTTTGGAGACTGAGGTTCAGAAGGACTGTTACAGAGAGAAAAGGTTGGAAACTCGGGTGCAGAAAGATTTTTGCAGAGAGCAGAGTTTTCAGACTGAGGTGCACAAGGACTGTTTTAGAGAGCAGAGGTTGGAGACTGAGGTGCAGAAGGATCATTGCAGAGAGAAGAGGTTGGAGACTGGATTGCAGAAGGCTTGTTACAGAGAGCCGAATTTTGAGACTGGGGTGCAGAAGACCTGTTACTATCCAGACGAATTGTTACAGAGATCACAGGGTGGAGACTGAAGTGCAGAAGGAGTGTTACAGAGAGCAGAGTTTGGAAATTGGGGTGCAGAAGAACTGTAACCGAGAGCAGAGGTTGGAGACTGGGGTGCAGAGGACTGTTGCAGAGTGCAGAGTTTGGAGACTGAGGTGTAGAAGATCTGTTACAATGAGGAGAGTTTGGAGACTGGGGTGCAGAAAGACTAATACAGAAAGTAGAGGTTGGAGACTGGGGTTCTAAAGGATCATTGCGGAGAGCAGATTTTGTAGACTGGTGTGCAGAAGTATCTTACAGAGAGCATAGGTTGGAGACTGAGCTGAATAAGGACTGTTACATAAAGCACAGTTTGAGACTGGGGTGCAGAAGGATTATTGCAGACAGCAGAGTTTTCAGACTGAGGTACAGAAGAAATGTTGCAGAGAGCAGATGTTGTAGACTGGGTTGCACAAGGACTGTTGCAGTGAGCAGAGGTTGGAGACTGGAGTGCAGAAGGATCGTTTCAGTGAGCAGACGTTATAGACTGGGTGCAGATGGACTGATACAGAGAGCAGAGGTTGGACACTGGAGTGCAGAAGGCCTGTTACTGAGAGCACAATTTGGAGACTGGGGTGATGAAGGGCTGTTACAGAGAGCAGAGTTTGAAAACTGGGTTGTAGAAGGATCTTACATAGAGCAGAGAATGGAGACTGAGGTGCAGAAGCACTGTTACAGAGAGTAGAAGTTGGAGGCTGAGGTGCAGAAGGACCGTTGCAGAGAGCAGAGGTTTTAGACTGGGATGTACAAGGACTGTTGAATAGAGTACAGGTTAGAGATTGGGGTTCAGAAGGACTGTAGCAGACAGCAGAGGCTGGAGACTAAGGTGCAGAAGGACAGTTATGCAGAGCAGAGTTTGGAGACTGGGTTGCAGAAGCACTGACACAGAAAGCAGAGTTTGGAAGTTGGGGTGCAGAAGTACCCTTACAGAGAGCAGAGGTTGGAGAATGCAGTATAGAAGGACTGTTAAAAAGAGCAAAGTTTGGAGACTGGGGTGCAAAATGACTGTTGCAGAGAACAGAGGTTGCAGAATGAGTTTCAGAAAGATGGTTACAGAGAACAGAGTTTGGAGACTGTGGTTCAAACGACTGATACAGAAAGCACAGTTTGGATACTGGGGTGCATAAAGACCCTTACAGAGTCAGAGGTTGGAGACGGTGGTACAGAAGGACTGTTACAGAGAGCAGAGGTTGGAATATGAATAGCAGAAGAACCGATGTAGAGAACAGAGTTTGGAGACTGGGATGCAGAAGGACCGTTGGGGCGATCAGAGTATGGAGACTTGGGTGTAGAAGGACTGTTGCAGAGAGCAGTGATTGGAGACTGAGTTACAGAAGGACTGTTACAGAGAACAGAGTTTTGAGACTGGGGTGCAGATGGAATATTGAAGAGAGCAGAGTTTTCAGACTGAGGTACAAAAGAACTGTTGCAGAAAGCATATGTTAAAGACTGGGGTTCACAGAAACTGTTGCAGCTAGCAGAGGTTTCAGACTGGGGTGCATAATGATCATTGCAGAGAGCAGAGGTTGGAGACTGAGGTGAAGAAGGACTGTTGCAGAGAGCAAACGTTTGAGACTTGGGTGCAGAAGGATCATTGGGCGAGCAGAGAGCAGAGTTTGGAGACTGGGGTGCAGAAGGACTTTTACAGAGGGCACAGGTTGCATACTTGGGTGCAGAAGAAATGTTGCGGAGAGCAGACGTTGGAGATTTGTTTGCAGAAGGACTGTTGCAGAAAGCAGAGGTAGGAGACTCAGGTTCAGAAGGACTGTTGCAGAGAGCAGAGGTTAAAGACTGGGGTGCAGAAGGACTGTTACAGAGAGGAGACGTTGGAGACTGGGTTTTTAGAAGGATCTTACAGAGAAAAGATTTGGAGCCTGAGGTGCAGAAGAACTGTTACAGAGAGCAGAGGTTCGAGACTGAGGTGCAGAAAGATTGTTACAGAGAGCAGAGCTTGGAGACTGGGGTGCAGACGAAGTATTTCAGAGAGCAATGGTTTGATACTGGAGTGCAGAAGGAATGTTGCAGAGAGCAGAGGTTGGAGTTGAAGTTCAGAAGGACTGTTGCTGAGAGTAGAGGTTGGAGATTGGCTGCAGAAGGACTGTTGCAAAGAGTAGAGTTTGGAAATTGGGGTCCAGAAGGACTGTAGCAGAGAGCAGAGGCTGGATACTAAGGTGCAGAAGGACAGTTACACAGAGTACAGTTTGGAGACTGGCATGCAGAAGGACTGATACAGAAAGCAGAGGTTGGAGACTCGGGTGCAGAAGTTCCCCTACCGATAGCCGAGTTTGGAGAATGCAGTACAGATGGACTGTTACAGAGAGCAAAGTTTGGGGACTGTAGGGCAAAAGGACTGTTGCACAGAGTAGAGTATGGAGACTGGGGTGCAGAAGGACTGGTGCAGAGAGCAGAGGTTGAAGACTGAGTTGCAGAAGGACTGTTAGAGAGGGAAGAGTTTGAAGACAGTGGTGCAAAACGACTGATACAGAGAGCCGAGGTTGGAGACTGGGGTGCAGAAGAACTGATGTAGAGAACAATTGTTGGAGACTGGGGTGCAGAAGGATCGTTGGGGCGAGTACAGTATGGAGACTAGGGTGTAGTAGGACTGTTGCAGAGAGCAGAGGTTGGAGACTGGGTGTAGAAGGACTATTTCAGAGAGCAGATGTTGGAGACTGGGTGCAGAAGGATCGTTGGGGCGAGCAGAGTATGGAGACTGGGGTGTAGAAGGACTGTTGCAGAGAGCAGAGTTTTCAGACTGAGGTACAGAAGAACTTTTGCAGTAAGCAGATGTTGGAGACTGGGGTTCACAAGAACTGTTGCAGTGAGCAGAGGTCTGAGACTGAAGTGCAAAGGATTGTTGCACAGAACAGTGGTTGGAGAATGATGTGCAGAACGGAATGTTGCGGAGAGCAAGG